>NC_091826.1:38575116-38670116 GCF_038994185.2 Dermacentor albipictus
GGCTTCATCGCGACAATAATGTCGCTCCACAATGCCAACGAAGCCGCAATAACGCTAGTGAAATATTTTGTCTGTATAACAGCGTTTTGTTGTATTGGATGACCATCAGAACGCTCTGACTACACTCTGAAACGACCGAACGAATATGCGGTCCTAAGCCGAAGCCTTCACGTGATGAAAGTGTTCTGAGTAATACTTGGTGCTTCCCAGTATAGTAGGACCTGTCTTACGAGGAATAAACACGTTTCATTATGAGGAGCCGCCTCTCATGGGGCATGCAGCACTTTTTGTTTCCAGAATTGTTAGATAGGCTCAGATTCAATAGTGCTGATCAGCGCACAATTAATTAATATGTGGGACAGATTATTAATTAAGCTCGTCAGACCATCTACACGTCCACTAAATGTTTATGTTCGAGCTCTGCATGGACGTTTGTCTGATTTGCGTGGGAACGTTAAGCTCCTTCCTATAGAGGGTCACTAAAGGCGTAGTTCTGACTCAACATGCTGACTTTCATAATTGACGCCGTTTCATATGGCGTGTTTTTTTTTTTGCGGCGATTGTCTCTGATGACTTAAAGCAGCAAGTACCAGACAAAATATTTTTTTTCTTTTGTCGACCAAGTGCCTTTAACGGGGATGCACACTAACACATGCATCCAGGCATACATGCAGGCACACATACGAAAGAGCCAGAGATTTCTTTTAATTGTGACATCTCACGTTACTCCTTCTTTGAATGCATGATCAACGACAGATGAGCCTTCTGCCCCAAGTTAGTTCTATTCATGTTGTCACGCTTTTTCTCAGGCTCATTCCTGTTTTTCTGTTACAACCCACTGGCCTATTATAGACAGAGTTTGTATATTAAATAAACAAGCATATATACACGCTGAATCCATGCACACAGAACATTTAATCTTACAATTTCGCTAAACGACCTAACTGCTTCCTAGAGCACATCAAGCAATGCAGCATTTATATTAAACAACGTATCCGTGTATTATTTATGACATAAGGGCTTTGAAAACATGGCGAGATAAACGGAACGAAGGGAAGGAAAGAACAAAGGAAAAAAAGGAACCAATAAGGAAGGAAGGAACAAAGGAAATAAGGAATGGATGACTGTGTAATAAAGCTGGAGAAGCTTGCCTGTTGACACACCTAGAAAAAAAAGGCCACGAATGTTAACAAATGAACGTGATGGCAAATGCAACAATCTACGCCACAACGGCTGCACTCCATCGACGTGCATCTCACGCAAGACACCCCAGCGCACACACACCGCGCAACACTAAACGAAGTAACCTTTCAAGATGATTGAGAAACATGGAAGTTCCCAAGCCCAGGGCAGTCTGCGGGTATACGGGCAATTCACCGCACTACACCACGAGAACGACCGAGTTCCGCGCACTGTCGTAATATCGCGCTTCTGCCTCACTAAACTGCTTCACCGAGGCCGCCTGGAGGAACCGCAAGCCGTTGCGATAGCACCTCGTCAGCGCGAGTTGGTGTGTAGTCGGCACGAACTGCATACCGCACAGGCTGGCGATGATAATCGATGCTTCCACGCAACGCTCGAGGCGTTAACGCTGTGCAAGGGATTCTCGAAAAACTCGCGCCCCTAATGCGATGTCTCGGCCCGTAGGACTTGGCCAAGTTTATCGCATAACGCATCGCATAAGTTTATCGCGTATGAGACCCGTAGACTGGCTAACCAGGCGGAACCCAAGGAAGTAGATGGAATTCTGTTTCGAGAAGGTCTTACGACATTTCAAATCGATTTACCGTGGCAGGTAGGTAAATACAGGGCCGTGACGGCTTTCAAAGCGAAGGATATCGTTGCGCCCCCCCAAAGGTGATGCGTCTGTGCCGTCTGCTTTATCCGTTTGCCCGTTTATACTTTCAAACAAAGATGGATCTCGCACGGCCGTCTTTCTTGTTGTGAATGGGACTGCGAACGTGCACTTCCGCCTCCTGCCTGTACAAACAACCTTTCAGATGGGTTCCGAAGGACCACCCGGTATAATCGAATTACGGTTTTCTATATTTCCACTTACAAACTTCAAATATTAGAGTTAGGCCTCTGGCTAACTCCTTAGTCCCGTTCGAGCTACAGTTTTGCAACTTTTTACTTTGCGGTTTCCCACCTTTGCTGTATGGGAAAAGTAAAGACAGTCATCAAATTTCGAACATTTTTTCTCCAACGAATGGGAACTGCGCACTTTGGCACCGTCTTGTACAGAAATCGTAAGGCACAGCACAAGAAGGCTTTCTTGATTCTGTCGCGATGTGTCTCTGTAGACACAAACACCGCGATGTGTCTGCTTATAATTGAGTTTTTATTGAGTAAGATGCGTCGCCAATGTAGGGGATGCTTGCCGGAGCTCTACTATAGAGCATGCTATGACACTGGAGGGACACGTGATATAACGCGTTGGGTACATAACCAGGGGTCTATTAGAGTTACAGAAAATGTTCAAACGGAAGGGAACTTGCTGACGAGGACGGTCGAGGCAATTAGGTAGTGTGATGAAATTCGTAAACTTGCGGTAATAATATGAGGCCAGCCGGCGCAAGAAAGGAACAGCTGGAGATCGCTGGGAGAAATATCTGTCCTACAGTGGACATAAATATGATCGCAATGGCTGTGATGGTGATGATGATGATTAGAGTAACATAAGTGGTGCCAAATTACGGTAATATACGGCATATGACGACACATAAACGAATATATGGATGGAGATTAGCCGGCGTAGGACTGTGCTGGCAGGACAGGGGTGGATGGAAATATCAGGTCGATGAAGCTAGTAGCTATATGGGCCTGTTGGTCTGGCATCTTCTACTTTGTGGAAGCGCGAGCAGAACGACAGGGACACAGAAATGTACATTAGACAACACCACAACGCTGATTTCCAACAGCCGGTTTATTTCCACTTTGGGCAACCGTGCTTATATACTCCTCAAAACGTCACAGGACACGGGCACGATGCTGGGTGAGCAGAAACCAAACCGGGATAACCGCAGGCAAACACTTCTGAGGCAACACTTATTACGGAGGGTGCGTCCAACGCGCACAAAGTTATTCAATGTATTTTATTACTGCCACAAGCAACGAATCACACTATTGTTTCTTACACAACACTTCCGGTTCACCTCCCGAGACGACGGAGGACGAAATTCAATATAAACCAGAAAAAAATCGAAACAAAATGGTACGGTACAAAATTCATGGGTCTCATTATAGATATGATATCAGAGCATAAGTTTAGTTACATGTTGAGTTACTGAAGTGTCTGGAATAATTAGAATTAATGGGCCATCACTGATTACTGCACACCGAAGCACAGAATCGCAGACTTTAGAGAACCACCACGTGAGCACGATATTGGCGAAATTCCTGGAAACCCGGAAGTAGGAAGCAGAAGTAATGACATCACTAATGACGTCGCACGCAAGAAGGTGGCCCGATAGCCAACGGGCTAATTAATGGAAAACAGCTACCTGGCATAGACGGAACAACTGCGTATGAGAGCGGATGTGACGTCCCTCCCCCCTGTCTGGCTTCTCTCCCGGCGCTCACCTGCTCGGAATCGTATCCCTGACACGGCGGCCGCATATCGATGGGGTCGATATCCGAAAACACCCGTGTACTAAGGTATAGGTTCACGTTAAAGAACCCCAGATGGTCCAACTTTCTCGACTCCCCCACTATACGGCGTGCCTCATAATCAGATCGTGGTTTTGGCGTGTAAAACTAAATAACCTAATTTTTTTTTTCACCTGCCCGCTCGTTCGCTTGTCGGCAACAGCCGCGCGCGCGCGCTCGTTACGTCGCTCTGACGTCATCAGCGGAGAGGGCGCGTAAGGTGCGCTTTGTGCGCTCGTGGCCTCCGCGATCAACTCCGGCGGCGCGCAACGCAACGGAGAGCTGATCACGGAGGCCACGGTGCGCCGCTCCTTAGGCGGCTACGCGCCGGCAGGTGGCGTGCGTTGCGCTTTCTCCTCGCCCTCCTTCACCCTCTCTCTCTCCTCGCCCGCATACAGCGCCAGGGGAAAGACGTTCGCTGACTTAACCTAAAGCCCCTTGAACTTCGTAAAGTAGCGACACTCTCCTCCTCCGCCTTCACTCCTCCTCGTTTCTCCTCTCTTTCACGCTCCCTCCTCGACCGTGGCGCCGCCCACAGTGCTCGAGCGTAGCAACGGCGCCAACATGCGCTCCTCGCCACTCCGTAGACGCTTCTCGAGCAAAAATGGCGCCGATGCACGGCGCGATGGCCCACGTGATGCTATTAGGCCAATAGCGACGCGGCGTGGGCCTCGGCCAGAGCGCGCGAGGAGGAGGCGGCACTCTTCAAAGCGTGTCGGAACTTTACGAAGTTCAAGGGGCTTTAGCTTAACCTAATGAACACCAACGCCGAGGTGCGAGTGCCAATAAGAGACACCTAGGTCAATGATTAGGGTCGGCCCCCATTTTTTTTATGACGAAATCGATGGTTCACTGGCGCATGTGTCACGAAATGTTGCTATCTTTTTTGCATACATAATCGAGGGAGTCGTTTCGCACTTGTTTCCGCTCATAATAAATGTTACATTTAATCTGGTCGGCAGTCGCATCTCTGATTATTGAGAGGCAAGGAAACGATCAGCCGCCATGTTCTTTAATCGATAAATGTGCCCCCGGGTTATAAACACGGCTGTTAAAATGGGAAATAAACTTGTATTAGAAAGTGGCGCTGTGTGTTGTCTAACGGGCTCCTCTTATTCTCTGCGCTGCAACAAAGTAGGAGACTTCAGGGATTACACTTCAGGCCGCATAAGTGGGCTGACAATGATTACGATTGACAACGCCGGGGCTGAGTGCTTGTAACGACAGATGTAAAAAGTACCGCGGCAAAAGACATGAACAATTATCTTGTTAGATAAGTTGCAGGTCAAAGCTCCCAGAAAATATTTTACTCAACTTAGTAATTAGTTTTGTTCTCGCAAAAAGTAACCCTCTCGGCTATGTATGTTCAGCTGCCACGGTTTCTGGAGGTCATAGAAGCAAGGAGATAAGGCTTCATCCGGGATCATCTTCAGCTCATTAGTATATTTCGGCAAAGCATATTTCGGTATATTTGGGTAAAGGAGTACATTGATATATCTTCGAGGCCAGGTGGGAGGATTCCCGAAGATGATTGAGGGTACGCAAACAAATCTCATCAAACTAAAAAAAGAAACAGACAGGCTGACTTGTTCTTTTATAATAGTAAGAAAAAAACAAAACAAAAATGGTGTCAAACAGGACGTTATGACTGCACACCACCAACCGATTGGGAAACATTGGGAACATTGCTTAGACAGTATTCAAGGGCAGCACCTGTTGTTGGCTTGAAGCTCGAGTATACAGAGACGGCTTTTCATTGAAGCGCGGGTACTTCGCATTCCTTATCACGTGATCTCCCGAACCTCGGTTTCGCTTGAGAAAGTCCGCTGGTCGGAGTCATCAGCGGCGGTGAAAGATTAGCTCCTCGAGTTGGCTTTGAACCCCAGCAGCCGCGCTCTGTACAGGTGACCTCCCTCCTTTCCATGATCGCCCACGAGGGCCATTCATCGGGGGATTAGTAAAGGCACCGCGAGGAAGCTATCGAGTCAGCCGAAGATTACCTGAGTAGTCGCGAGGTCAGTGGCCGACCTAATGTATAGAGGGGTGACATCTTAATTTACAGGTTATTCAGAACCTAGGTCTTCTTCAAATGACATCTGAAAAGGCGGTGGGGCCAGCATGAACTGCTAAATATGAAGCTGCATGATTAGTCGCCTACCACAGCATACTTGAATGACGATGATAATTATGACATTAGGTATGGTCAGGATTTCTATTGGGATCCCCTTCAAAACGGGGCGGAGAGAAATAGTCACCCAGCCTGCTCGAGCTTAATCAGGCATTACTATACCTATTGCAGACTATAGAATTTTACCTGTCTCTGCGGAACCTTTCTTTTCCTTCAACAAAACCTCTCTTTGTAGCTATAGCGGCCACTTTACTTTACCAACACGGCTCTATCGATCAGACTTGGGCACACACTGCAAGGAACCACCTTGTAGACGCCTCGCTCGCTCAGTTCGCCATGGCTGTGTCTGCGCGTGCGCGGCGCTGACGTGGTAGTCTGTCCTCCTGGTGCCACCAAACAGGTCAGAGACATAACCGCTCTTCAAGTCGCTTCGTATTCTGAGTGTTGTGTTACTAATACGACAAGTCAATTTCAATGGGATTGTCACTCTTTGGGAACGTCACGAACTTTTCGGCGTGTCCGCCCGTAATCAGTCTCCTCAGTCTCTCTGTCAGTCTCTCTATCAGTCTCTCTATCAGTCTCTCTATATCAGTCTCTCTATCTGCTTGGAAGTATTTTCGCTGCAAATATGTATGCATCTTAAAAATTTTCAATTACGAGTTTTCACGTGCCTAAACCACCATCTGATTACGAGGCACGCTTATGCATCTTTGAGGTCTTTAGTCTGTATTTATGAATATAATATTGAAAATTATTTGATATTCCGCAAACACAGATTGCAGTCGAACCGTAATAGCAAATTACTAAAATATATGTTACTGTTCGATTTTCATTTGCTGTCTTTTCTTGTCCTATCAAGATGTTCCAATGGCTTGCTCTTCCGCGGCTGTAGTCTTTCACTGCCCAATCATTTTCACGAGACGATCCCGGTGACGATGGTGAAAGCTCGAAGATATGAGATTCTGGAAGCATGGAGGTAAACTTGTAGCACAACGAAGCCGCTTCATATGACATATCATATGCAGAATAAAAAAAAGCACATCTAGCGCCCGTTCCACGACGTGATGCATCGTATAAAAAAGGTACATCATTTTGCTGTAAAGTGAAATCTCGAAGCAGCAGCTTCCAAAGTCGGTGTGCAAATAGGTTCTCCAGGTATTGCTATTGCTTCGCGAAGATCTTGAGTTTGCCTCTCCAAGGTCGCACTTACGTAGCAATGGCTGGTCCCCCCTCAAAGAAAGGAAACACACGGCCAACGTGAACTATGCGATCTCCTTTTTCTTTTTCTTTTGTAGCATTGCGTTCATGTTTTTCCAGTTTCCCTCCAGTTCCCTATGGACTTAGCGTTTTACATACACCCAGTTTTACATACTCTCAGTCGATCTTGAAAATCTGGAAAGCCGTCCTTCAGGCCATACATTCTGTGTTATGGTGGTAATAGGTGTGCTGCAGAAATGAGAACAACCCGTTGTAACAGATATTGAATACAAAACAAAATAGAACCGCTTATTTGGTCACGAATAGAATGCATAAAAATGTTACACTTCTGGGACTCAAGAACACACAATAAATTAAACTATGTGGTTTTACCTGCGAAAACCACTTCGTGGAGGACTTCAGAAATTTCGACCACCTGGGGTTCTTTAACGTGCACCTAAATCTAAATACACGGGTGTTTTCGCTATTCGCCCCCATCGGAATGCGGCCGCCGTGGCCGGGATTCGATCCCGCGACCTCGTGCTCAGCAGTTTAACACCATAGCCACTGAGCAACAACGGCGGGTGGACTCAAGAACTTGAAAAATAACTTGTGGAAGGTCCCTTTGTTAAGTGGAGTTGTGAAAACAATGTGTGCAACAGCTAACGAATGATAACTATATAAATTGTGAGCATTAAGCACTGTTACTTCTTAAACATAAAACGCATAAGAAATTAAAAAGGGAATTGTGGTAGCTAACTTTCGGTTATTCACAAAGATGCTGCTAGGAAGCAAATACAGTCGACAAAAGTAAAATTTTTTCTTTAATAAACGTACAACACAACGTAGCTCGTTTGCAAACAAATAGTGATAGAAGACCATTAGAGTATACACGAAATAAAATATTGCTTCAATAAATGTGAAAGTCTAGGTAGTGCTAGAAATGCTGTCTGCCGAATTTGTGTACTCTCGTTTAGTGAAACCAGTATTAAGTCTCCAGAAAGAGTAAAGAACGCAAATCAGGATTCGTTAGGAAGGCTATGTCGTAGTAATAAATAGTTCGTATAAAAATACACTTACAAAATCTTTTTTTTTGTCTGTGTAGCCATTCTCTGTGTCTTGCGATGATGACAGTAGACGGGTAATGTAAACGCATCTATGCATTTATTATTTCGCTCGTTCCTGATATCCGCAAGAGCCTATAACTAAGGCGGGGATGAACCGGACGCTTAGGGCCACGTTCCTTATTACTTTTTTACTGCTTATGATCACGAAGCCTTTATTGTCACCAAACATTGCGAAAGAAAGAAATGGAGAGGAGAGGCAGGGAGGTTAACAAGATATCAGCCTCCGGTTTGCTACACTACAGTGGGGTGGGAAACAGTGGTTAGAAAGAGGACAGAGAAGAAGACGTTAAAACAACAACAACAAAAAAACAAAGAAACATACCTGCAAGCTGAGACATACCGTATTTTCGCGATTCTAACCACCCTCCGATTCTAAGCACCCCCCCCCCCCTCTATTTGCGGGAAGAAGTTAGGAAAAAAGTTTGCTTGCGAATCTAAGCATCCCCCTATTTGTTAGGAAGACCGCGTAGCCAAGGCCACCAAACGCGCTTGCTTACTCTAGAATCATTGCTCGGCGGACCTGCAGGCACGCGGTCGATGCTTCTGTTGGACGCGTTTCGCGGCCATCTGACTCCGGAGGTAAAGACAAACTTCGTAACATCGATAGGGACGTGGTTGTGATTCCGGGTGGAATGACGCCAGTGCTACAACCTCTCGACGTTTCAGTCAACAAGCCCTTCAAAGCCAATCTCCGACAGGAGCACGAAGAGTCGGTGCGAAATCCTGACCGGAAGAAGACGCCGACGGGAAAGCTGCAGAACGCGTTCCCATCAACCATCGCAACGTGGATTTCGGACGCGTGGAAGAGGGTCCAAGTGGACGTTGTGGTCAAATCATTTAAGAAGTGCTCGATCCCAAACAACTTCAACGGAACGGAAGACGACCTGCTGTGGGATACCGAGAGCACCGGTTCAAACAGTGCGATGAACTCGAGTGGCAGTGATAGTGACTGAGCATCCTACACAAGCGGTGGATTCATTGTCCACCGATTTTTCTTTCGAATGTTTGTAAAATAAAATGTTATTTCTTGAGCCCATCTCGTCGTGATGTCGCAGCGAAAAGAGGGAGGGGGGGTGTTATTCTAGATTTTTCGAATCTAAGCACCACCCCTCACTTTGGGCATCGCGATCGCGAAAAAATGGCGGTGCTTAGAATCGAGTAAATACGGCAGTAACTAGTGCTAACAAGATTAACGAAAAAAAAAGTCGGTACAGGACAGAGCGCTAGCGTCCTGTCTCTGTCCCAACTTTTTTTTTAGTCTTGTTAGCGCTAGTAAATATACGACAAACGTACGAGTAATCTGCATGGTAATTTATACCGATGCGTGTCGTCCGCAGAAGCAGGAGTACAACACTGACGACCCACCAGTGGGCAGCGCACGAAATGTCACATTGAGCTACTCTTTTGTCTAATAATAATAACTTCATAATATTAATAATTTTATTCAGATCAATTACACGACTTGTATGCGACAGCGACGGAACCCTTAGCCATAGGCTAAAAGTGTGGATCCATGGAATTATACGAAGGAAAACAAAGGATTCACACGCGGGCACAATCGTTCTTTGTTTGTTTGTTGTGTTTTTGACATATAATACGCTACCACAACCCAGTGCATGAGCAACGGGACTGCTTATGAAAATTCGTACACGCAAGCAGGAGCAACCTTTATATGCAACGGATGATACATTTTTGCAGCACGTTGGGGTTTAGATTAACGTCCTTGTAATGGTACTTTTTTTTCCCGACCAGGAAGATCGAATAATATCGGCTAACGGTTCATTTTGTGGCCGGATGTGGCACTTATAGCAGGAAAAAGCTGCAGAAATGTGTACGACTGCGACGTGGGCTCAGATATAGTGATTGGCGACGAGATGTGCGGTCGCTGTCCGCCATCGGTCGAATTCGGTATCACAAAATAAAAAAAAACCTGTAGGAAAAGATCACATTCCACAGCCGTTCCCATCAGGGTGACACAGAAAGCAATATCGGTCACTTCCACGTGCCCGAGGCCGTGTATTCAACCCCCAGAGAACAAGGTATTTTAAAGAAGACAAGCGCGAATGACATTAGAGATGGCGTATTGTCGCATACATGATCTCAAGTAGGGGTCACACATTTAAGCATTCGCACTGCGGAGAGCTAAGCCTCGCTTTTTGGTAACACAGCGTCGTACATACAGCGGTCTGAGCGCAACGGACTTTACACTGAAAGCTACAAACACCGATGTACTTTCTTTTTGTCTAAACTCGAACGTCACTAAAGCGCGGCACCAGCCAAGTCGCCGGCTAATACATGGTGTTGCACGTAACTTGAGCCAGACAATAAACATATTCAAATGTAGTTGGACCGAACCAAGGTAATAATTCGATACATTGCAAACATTCCGTACTCACCACACACTGGCGTTGCATTCCATACCTATAAGATTATGACCTCTCCTCACATGTAGAACTTTCGTATTCTGCGCTGCTTCTATTTTTCGGACAGCTCCTTTCACGATTTCCTTACACACACAGAATCATTCAAACCCGCAATAAGTAACATACGCATGCGAAACACGGGCGTGTGGTTTACACCGCGTTTCCGGCATGAACTACAAGTTGCCAAGCCTTCAACATAATTTAAATATAATCTTAAACAGGTACAAGCATACCATAGGCTTTACATTAAAATAGCTTAAATATTTCCAAAACATATAGCCTTATAGTACTGTTAACTAGGATGCAATGCTGACTGCACAAGTGGTATTACTTTGAATCTCGACTGAAATTCGAATCTATAATATTGTTGGCAATGAATGTGTTATAAATTTTTACTGTTGATATATGTATGAGCTGTCGAAGTCAAATCGGTTTATTTGCGTATTTACAATATATGCGTGTGTTAGTACATATGTGGAAGAATATGTGCATGTCACCTGTATATATTCAGTATAGTTTTTTTTTCATAAATAATCTGTTTCATCAACGGAATGTCGCCACTGCTAAATGTTTTCAGGTTGCCCGAGCCCAGTCAAGCTGTCAAAGAAGAGCTTTTTTGCCCAGGTATCCCTACCAGACATATCTATTTTTTCTGCAAAATATAATGAAATGAAATGCTATTTTCCGTCTCTTGGAGATACTCAGATAACTGTTCACATCACGCCAAATTAGATCATTCTGCTTAATTAACAGAAGAGACTTCTCGAACATTATATCTAGATGAAAAGTGGCAATTACAAAATTGCAGAGCAACATGAAAAACTCCCGATGCAGCTTTCTGTTGCTCAGCACCTGCTACATAAAAGTGTTTTTCCGAGTGTGAAAGAATCTCGGGAATACACGCGAGATTCTTTCGAGCGATGCCATAGTCGCAAAGAAACTGCTGCAGGCAAAAGAAGTGTTGATTTGATGTGCGACCACTCCCGTAGTTTCGCCTTGACCCTGGAGTGCGCTTTAACCATGCAGCTCTGCTTTTTCACGCCCTGCGAAATTTGTCCGCTTGAAATACTTCCATTGTGCCTATTTTTGAGAAATAGCAGAGACGTACAGGGCCGTACCTTGAACTGAAGTTGATCCAGTTTTCCCGGAACCCCTCTCGTGTCGTAGCA
Source organism: Dermacentor albipictus (assembly GCF_038994185.2). Lineage (NCBI taxonomy): Eukaryota > Metazoa > Arthropoda > Arachnida > Ixodida > Ixodidae > Dermacentor > Dermacentor albipictus. The sequence continues at coordinate 38,586,809 of NC_091826.1, forward strand.
GTAGCGTTTGCTTGCCTTCTCACGTCTGCTTTTTCCTACCCCCCCCCCCCCCTCCTACCCCCTTGCATGACAAAGGCGTCTTCTCCCCCATCGTCTCTAAAGTTCTATCAACGTCCCCTCTGGACACGCACTTTTGTAATAAGGTAAGTGCTGCAGTTTCTGGAATGACTCTGGAGAGGTCACGGATAATGACAGCTGTAAAGAGGAAGATGTGTTGACGACTAGGGAGTTCCAGAGGCCGCGTTCGTCCTTTCAAATCTCAAGGAATGAATTTGGAGCCTGGAGGGCGTCCAAAAGAAGAAAAAAAATCAGAATAAATACGGAAGTTCAATTTTTTTTTTCAGATGAAAAGTTACGCAGTTCCCACGCACTGTCCGAATTGATGTAAGCGACGCTTTCTGCACCGGTTGTTTTGATTGACGATAATTAGCGAGGATGTCGGCTGCGAAAGCCTAACTTCTGCAACGCTTAGCGCGTTGTTGTAAACGTTAGCTTGAGTGCACCACTGCTGTTTGTATATACCTATTATATATATATATATATATATATATATATATATATATATATATATATATATATATATATATATATATATATATATATATATATATATATATATATATATACTAACATTTCAGAAGTGGCATGGCCTTCGTCAGAATCAACCAGGCCACATTTATTATAACGTTAAGACATCACAAATATAATTTTCAATTTTCGTAGGTGTGCCACTTCATTTCTTCAGCTACCTATGCCCGGAACCTAACGAACTTAGGTTCCTTTTATATATATATATATTTATATTAAACAGCCTGTACTAGCGCTTACAACATATAGTGTGAAAGCAACTTGCTAAAAAATGCGCAGCCATGCTTCTAAAGATATTTGCTGAAAGCACCATAACTGAAAGGGTGTCAGTAACTTTGTCTATTGTCAGGTGGGAGCAGCTGGTTGAGAGGTATGCGGACATGGTTAGGCCAATTACTACAGCTTGCATTTTTTCCCACAAGTACCAAGAATTGAGAGAGTTGGAATACCTTCGTGACTTTCAGCCTTTATTTTGTTTCTTCTTTGTGTAGTTCCTGCGCTGAATGATGACGAATGAATTGCTATTTGCCTTTCCTGGAAAAGTTCACCCCTCCTTGGACGATGAGCGTGTATGTGACCCACTCTCTCTCTCTGCTGCCGGCATTCCTTCCATTGTTGCTCGAAACACGTCCAGCGATACGTTAATTTTTCAAACCCACTCTCCCAAAACTTGTGACCAATCACGACCCCGGAGGGAGGCCCCACCTACCAGGCTATAAAAGGCACAGTGTGCATCTCGGCGTCATTCTCGTCTCTCAGCTTGTCCGAGTCAGACCGACGTGACTTCACGCACATCCTCGCTGCGAACAAGCTTGACGACCTGTGGCTGGCCCCAGACGAAAGCAGTGAGGCGCCCATGATTGCCCCATCGTCTTGGAAGTATTAGCTTCGACCTAGGGAGCCACAACTACCTGGCAGGAACGGAGAATCTCTCCATCGCCGACCCTGCGACCGGACTACCGCTCCCGACGACAACGACTCAGACCGGGCAGACAGGCAGCCTGGTTCTCCGTCGCAGCCATCAGGGTCTTCCGAGGATCTCCACGACAACACTTACACCATGGAAGCGACCACGTACACCCTTCGAGGATACGGCTGGCCATTTGTTAACGAGCAACCCATCACCTTCGAGCAGCGGTTGCCGTGGGTGCGCGTCTGCGCGAACTGCAGGGTGGTTGCGGACGATGCGGTGCAGCTTCCCTGCCGTCACACCTTGTGTGGTCGATGCCTCAAAGACGTTTGTGATGGCCACAGCGGCGAACACAGGCACCGTTTCGGCCGGTGTCTACTCGACGGTGGATACTTCATGGAGGAAGACGTCGTCGACGTGTACTTGCCTCTGGAGTATCTTATGGCCCTGCGGGTGCGCTGTTTCCATGCCGGTCTGGGCTGCCCGTTCAACGGAGTACTTGGGGAACTTCAGCGTCACCTGCGGGGATGCATCTTCGGAGTTGGTAGCATCGCTGGCGCCTAGGCCTGGAGTCACCGGTGGATGTAGCCCTGTGCCGCTTACGACGGGCCGCATAGACCACTTCAATTGGTTAGATTATGACCACGTGCGCTGAACTTCGCTAACAGCGGCCTTTAAAGATGTACTGCTCGAGTGCATAATAAATGTTGTTTGTCCTTTCCCCAATCGTTCCATTATTCGCGTGCCATGCGGTGGTCGGCTGGAAACGGCCTGAACAGCTGCAGCACGTTGATAAGGTTCATACCAGGTGTTTTTTTTTTCCTTCTTTTTTTCTCACCGTCGCCTTTCTTCCCCGTGGCTGGCTTCCTGGATGGGCATATACTTGCCAGTATATAGTAAAACTATAATATATAGTAAAACTAGCAATAAGTGACCTTATATCGAGCCAGTCTGATGATGTACTAAGTAGTCGCAATGAGCGTATGAGTTTTCCGCGTTAAAAAAAGCTGTAGCTAAAAGTACGTATTACACTCCTTCCAATATTTTTGAGGTACGTTACAAGTATTCGTCATTGCCTTTATGGATGCATCTGCGAGGTTTCTCGTTTGCATTTTCCAAGATTCAATTTCAGTTGCTTCGCTAATAAGCAAATTTTAGAGGTACATTTTTATTTCCCTCACGTCAACTTCTATTCGCTAGTGCAGCGTGCCTCTTTCGAGGCAGCCCCCTCAGATGGGCATGATCTTCACTGCAATAACAACTGCCGCCAGTGCTGTCATCGAAATCCATATAGTGTCTCCCCGATCCCGCATATGACAGCTAGTGCTTATCGCAACATGAGCACAAAGATGCAATGACGCTTCTCTACCTATTCACTGAGTGATTCGTGGCTATGCGATCGCTTTGCAGCACATGACATTTGCAAAGATGTCAAAGTCGCAACTGCAATACAGAAATTAACAAAATCCGTAACCAACCAAACCATCGAAGCGCAACTCTACACCGTATGGCAAGTACCGCTGATTGTTCTTTCAGTCGCCCGCACTTCTCGTTCGCAAACCGGCGTGAGTGATTCTTATCGTACTGCTTGCTTTTTCGCTCAAAGCAGTTAGTTCTTGAAACTTCTTCGGGAGACGGCTTTAATGACAGCCCTACGCAAATCACTAATATAAACCTAAACGTTGGTAGCCCAAGTTACGGCGTCGTATAAGACGTGCCTTTGTGTTACGCTTAAAAGCATTTTCGCAGTTGCCAGTCCAATACACACACTGCGACATTGGTGCTGCTAGATTCGTCTGCATCAAGTAGATTATGCTGTATGGACGGGGTTCTGCGCCAACTTGACTGAGAATAGACCTACGGCAGCTCGCTTTCATCGCAATCAGTAGCTCTTTGCGCTCAGTGGGGGACAATAAAGAATTCGTTTCTTGGTACGCGGAAATCTACAAAAATTGTGCGGCAGACATCAGAACAGTGTGCACTGATTGGTGAAAGTTTTATCTCGACTCGAACTTTAGCGTGTGTGTATGAAAACGTTTATTGTAATGAGGTCCGGAGGCTCGACTTCTCAAGCCAAGGCGGGCCGCTTTCTTCAATGATTGTGGAGGGGTCACGGATAGTTTCAGGTGTCAACAGGGTGACCCGTAGACGACCAGGTAGCTCGTGAGGGCATTGGCTACATTCGACGCGGTGGGTCCCAAGCAATTCTCGCGTCGCCTTTTCTCTCAGCGTCGTCCATGCCATGCATGCAATGCTATAGCACCAACCCGATGTGGTGGCCCATACAGCACTAGTGGTAAAGTCGAAAGAAGATGCAAAGAAGGCTTCCCTTTGGATCCAGTTCTAAAGTATTCTAGATATTTCTAAGCAATAAAGGCCTTCGCCACATCTTCATTCTCAGTCATGAATGCCTCGCCACAGCAGCTCTGCCATGACCTGTTGCCATCAGCGACACAGGCAAGACATGGGTGCCACGTGCGATACGTCCTCGATTATTTTCTGCGCCCATGGAAATCATTTCATTATCAATCTCGTCCTGTTTCCTCTCTTCTCCGCGTTTATTTTGCGCTGTCTTTTCTCAATGAATTCGCACCAACTAGCTCGCATTCCTAGCTTTTAAACGAAAAAAAGAAGTTACCTCGTCCTTACGATTATTTATTTAGCTGGTAAATTACTGTACGAACGCATATTTTGCCTTAGAGCCATTTATTATGTGCTGCAGGCAGGAAATAAATGTGAAGCTTGACACAAACGCGCATTTTCTTTGCATAAGCTCTTTTTTTCATGGGTTTCTTCTGCGCCGTTTACTTAATGAGGCAGCGTTGGCTGCGTTGTCGCTGCTTTTCAATGGTCACAATATTTCTTTGAGCTCGATCCGGATCGGATGGTGTAGGTCTCCTCCAACACGAATAACTTGTGGCAAACTATCGCCGCAAAGTTTACACACGTAGCCCGGCCGCCACAGAAAATCATGCTTCCACAGTTCAGCGAAACAGAGTACACAGCACTGTACCCCCGCAGTTCTACATTTTTTTTACGGTAGGCGGTTGTCTATGGAATGCGTTCTTTAAGCGCGACCGACAAGACCCCCCACCCCCCTCCCCCCATTATTTTGGCACACTCTTGCCCCGTCCCGTTTCGCTCTTCACAGTGGCGCACGTCGAGCAATATTAACTTTAAAAAAGTACGCGAAGCTGTTTTTCAACGAAAAAGCTCCTGTTTACAGGCATTTCTGCCTCAAATACGGTCTGCCTTCCCTTTCTCTTCCCCACCCAAGAGGAAGCACAAACACAAATGCATTTGCACTTACTCCGAATTGTCGTTCTTGAAATAGCCCAAGCCCAGCCCTTGTTAGCCCAGCGAAGCATTGTTATCAATGAATAGCCTTTAGCAGTACCAAACCCTCTCTGTGTAATTGGGTGCGAACCATTGTGGGATGGTAAAGGCGGAGCTGGTGAATGGAGACAATACATCTTGTGCCACTGTGTGGTCTAACTTATTTTCGCAACATTAGCAGCCTAAGGCCCCCTCCACTCAATAAAAAAATACATTTTTGCACTTTTAAAATCGCCACCCGGACACTACGACTTGCCACGCGAGTAATTCTAATGCATTGAACTTTGCGACTCACGTACTATTGGACTGTATATTTTTTATTAATCCAGTGTTCTACTGAGTGCCATATTTTGTGTCGCTATTCTCCCTTTTTACACAAATTTGTTTGCTTTGCCAAGTGACAAGGAGTAGCCGGTGCCACCATAAAGGCGCCAACCTCTCCTAATATTCATTTCAATAAAAAGAAATTCCCACGTCCTTCAGTAAGATGCGAGAAATTGAAGAACAGCGCTGTCTCACACCGGATATGACGTACGTACTTGAAGCGGCAGAAATGAATGTTCTCAAATAGGACGCCTCAACCTTGAAAAGGTGCCACAAGCATCTGCTATAAATATTTGGTTACATGAGATCCACAGGATATACATTTCATACTTTTTGTTACACGACAGTCATTAGCACGAGACCATCAGAGGCAAGCGTCCTCGCCCTTCAATAAAACCAGGCGCACAACCATAGCAGCCAAGAAAAGTTAAGGTAACGAAAAGAAGTGACGTAATGAATCGATTAAATTAAAATCTATACAGTTGGGTTAATAACGTTAATGTTTCTGATATTCCCCGGATTCACTGGGAAATATCGGTGGAAACAAACTGAGCGTTGCTTTTGATGGGAAGAGAACCTGCAAACTCGACCTGACGATGGTATTGTCAATATTTTAGATCGTGCTGCAAAGATGCCTCCGTGCATAATTATGAATTGATTTTTTAAACTGATACGCGATGGAATATTTAGCCAGTTATGACACTGTACCTAATTGTTATTACGAGGAGTCGCGGGTTGGGAAAGGTGTGTAATGCTAGGGTGACAGCCGTAAGCCATTGCTTCGTGTAATTCAGTATGACTTATTACTTGTCCTTATCTAGTTTCATTTGTGGATTTACTTGCTTACAGCAATAGCCATGCCCAGTTTCTCGCGCGTCAACACGAAAAGCCGTGGTAGGCCAAACAGAGTTCGACGAACAAGCGGACATGAAGGGTGTTCAGGTTGGAGATTTCCTTTTTTTCTGCCATGCTTCAGAGAGTGCCACTGCGCATGCCCGAGAGAGTCTCCCAGGAAAATCCTTTACACAATTGGTATGGGAACAAGGTACTGCTGCCACGCTACAGCGATCGCTTTTACGATCAAGATATCCTGCAAGCCCAGCAAATAATAACAGCGCACGCATAACTAAATAAATGCATAAATACACGAATATAAATATTAGAAGTTCCCAAATCCACCTCGTCAATTGAGGGTTTTCATGTGGTACCCAATAATAATATAAATGTAATAGAATGAACCGCCCGCGAAGTATTTTTCGTGAAGCATATTACAAAATTTGCACTGCATTTTTTCACATTTGCGTTCCAGAAACAAGACAGTGTTATTGCTTGTTACCAAAGGATATTGATGTTTGTTAGCACATTGAGCTACTGCAGCTATACATACATACATACATACATACATACATACATACATACATACATACATACATACATACATACATACATACATACATACATACATACATACATACATACATACATACATACATACATACATACATACATACATACATACATACATACATACATACATACATACATACATACATACATACATACATACATACATACATACATACATACATACATACATACATACATACATACATACATACATACATACATACATACATACATACATACATACATACATACATACATACATACATACATACATACATACATACATACATACATACATACATACATACATACATACATCCGATACCAACCTCCGAGACCCTTCTGGACGATTGGCACGTTGGAGTCTGCGACTCCAGGAGTTTGACATCACCATCGTATACAAGTCTGGTAGGAAACATGAAGATGCTGACACGCTATCACGAGCACCTGTTGCATCTCAGAATCCTGAAGAGGAAGACGACAGCGCCTTCCTGGGAGCCCTCAGCAGAGCGGACCTACTCGCTAAACAACGATCGGACGCTGAGTTCAGGCCCATCATTGATCACTTAGAAGGCGGCATCGCGCCCATTCCTCGCCCACTTTCGCGACGGTTGTCGTCATTTTGCCTTCGAGAGGGCATCCTATACAAAAGAAACACAGGTGCCGGCGACAAGCCACATCTTCTAGTAGTTCCTCAAGCCCTTCGCGACGACATCCTATTAGCCTGCCACGACGAGCCGACATCTGGTCACTTGGGTTACTCAAGGACAGCTGCATGTTTCGCAGTATGTAACTCTTAAGGCGTTCGTTAAGTTCCCCTCACCGACAGAAACATCTTCAAGTGCGCAGTAACAGCTTTTGAAACAAATACATGTACGAAGCAGAGGAGGCCGGTGTGCGGCTTTCCCTTTCGGGGTACTACATAAGAAAACGCGATCGGCAACACTTACGCAGACTTCTGAGCATACGCACATTGTGTAAAACGAACACTTTAACGCCGAGCACAGCCGCGACGCATCGCACATACAGGTGACGATTCATATGTTGCGAACACACTTCGTAACAGCAAGAACACAACTCGGACGTCGAGGTCACCACGACGCATCGCAGCCGGCAGAGAGAAGCAAATTTGTGGAGCACCTTCTGAAACCGCCGACAGAGTTCTTTCGTGTACCATACGTCTCACGTAGTCCTTTTTTTCCGGGTTGCAACGAAAGCCCGCGAAATATGAAAAAAAAATGAAACACGTGGCAGAGCGTTTTCGCACTGGTATCGTGTTGCTCTCAAGCGTACATTCAGTGCAAGCCTCAGTTCACTGAGGCTTGGACTGAATACACGCTTGTAAACGCTTGAATGCACGCTTGCATCGAATGCGTGCATGCTTGCATCGAATGCACGCTTCTGTGCAAGCTCTCAGTTCACTGAGGCTTGCAAAGAACTGGTTTACTCGTGCCATATGAGTACGCGCTCATAAAATAGAGTGAAAAACTCGTGCTTACCAGCTGTCATTATTAAAGCAGAACATCTTTGCAGAACTGGAATTCCCGGTGTTGGAACACCGCACAGCCGCGGAACACATGCGATGCCTCGTTCAGCCGCGGTCGTCTAATGCTTGGTTGACCTTTGCTGCGTCTTCCGTTCGTTGCACGCCTGATGGAGCTTCTCCGTCTTATATTTCCCATCTTCCTACTTGGAACGACAACCGAAGCAGATGAGCAACCGCGATCCGATTTTCTATCTCGCTGAGCGAGGGGCAAGGGTGAGCGAAGGTAAGTTGGCAAAGATGAGCGGAGGTAAGCTTGAAGGACGCACAAAGACAAGCACTTGCTGCGCTTCGCGCGATTTAAAATTCACAGAAAGAGAATAAAAAAAAATAAGTTCGGATGTCCGGCAACGGCTTGGAGCGTGCATGTCGCTTGAAACCGAGTTTGGCACTCTCCTTCCGAGGGTCGGCTGCGACAAGCGATCAGATAGTGAGCACACCGGTTCTCTTCATTGAATTAAAACCGATATACGCAAAATAGGTTACGACACATACACACACCGCGGCTGATAATTTGGGTCACATCTTGGCGCCCCCGAGGGAGATTTCCGCGTACTGCAGTTTCCGATGCACCGAAAGGCTTCCCTGACGATCTTATATGAACGGACATTGCGTATATTTCGCAAAGTATGGTCTAAAACATCTCGAAATCGTTCCACAGCGCGCGATACATATACTTTGAAGCAGCGCCGCACCGGATCACACAAGTCGGAGAGGTGGAAAGGCTCGCCACCCACCCTCTCCTCCTCGCCCGATGAAAAGGTCTATAGGGGCCTCCGTTAAGGGTAGTAAACCAGAATGGCTTCTGCTAGCCTCCTTACATTTATGGAGGTCTTTCGATCTCCTTCAACTGAATACTTGTGCGATGTCATTTCATTTTGGTGTTGTTGATTTTATTTACTTTCTAGCTTTTGCTCCGCAATGCCTTTGGTTGCTTACAAAGGAAATTCGCACGTGAATGGTAAATCCATGGATCAAGTCACTTCAGAACCAATGGTGTTGGTGGCTGGGACGCAGGGATTGAGGCAGGGTATTTCCCCTTCATATACTCCAAAAGGGTAGAAGTATTTTCGCTTAACAAACATTTATGCGACCCTTAGGTCCGTAGTTTGTATTTATGAACATAATATTGGAAATGTTTTGCTACTCCGCGAACACCGATTACAGTGGAACCGTTATAGCCAATTAACTGGAATATATATTACCGTTCGAGTTTTACTGGCTTTACTGGATTCCTATACCGCGGCTGTCGTCTTTCACTGCACAAGCAATTTCACGAGATGACCACGATGACTATCGCGAAAGCTCGAAGATATGAGGTTCCGGAAGCATGAAGGTAAACTTGTAGCACAACGAAGCGGCTTCATGCGACATAATATATGCAGAAAAAACACACACACACACATCTCGCACCCGTTCAACAATGTGAGGCGTCGTAAAAGAAAGGTACATCATTTTGCTGTGAAGTGGAATCTCGAAGGAGCAGCTTCTAAAGCCGCCATGCAAATAGGTTTTCCAGGTATTGCTATTGCTTCGGGAACGTTTTGAATATGCCTCTCCAAGGTCAAAGCGACACACAGCCAACGTTAACCACGCGATCTTTTTTTTTTTGCTATGGCGTTCATGTTCTTGCAGTTTTCCTCCAGTTCCATATGGCGAGCTCTTGCCTGAGCGAAGGCGCCATACCTTTATTATTATTATTATTATTATTATTATTATTATTATTATTATTATTATTATTATTATTATTATTATTATTATTATTATTATTACATGTCAGCATTCTGTATTATCGTGGTCATAGGGGTGCTCATCAGTTGTCGCATATATTGAATACAAAAACATAACAGAACCGTTTATTTGATCAGCAGCTGAAGATGAAACATAAATATTACACTTTTGGCACACAAGAACTGGAAGAAAACATGTGGAGGGTCCGCCTGTCTTGTGGTCTTGGGAAAACAATGCGTGCAGTAACTAAGCAATGATAACTACATAAATAGGGGAGTATTAAGCATTGTTACTCCTTAAATACACGACTTATAAGAAATAAAGAAATTATCGCGGTAGATATACAACTATTGTTAATGTACAAGGATGCTGTTAGAAAACAATTACAGTCCACAAAAGTATTTTTTTCTTTATTAAGGGTACAACACAATGTAGCTCGTTCGCACAAAAATAGTGATAGAAGACAATTATACTGCACGCAATAACACATTGATTGAATAAATGTCCATGACGAGGTAGTGCGAGAAATGCTGTTTTTTGAATTTCTGCACTCATGTTTCACGAAAGCAATATTAAATTAGCAGAAAGAGCAAAGAACGTAAATCAGCATTAGTTTGGAAGTCTATGCTCTACTTATAAATAGTTCGTAGAAGAATATACTTTCATAATATTTTTTTCTCTGCGTAACCATTCTCTCTGTGTTGCGATGATGTCAGGAGATGGATACTGTAAACGCATCTGTCCATTTGTTCTCTCATTCGTTCCTGATATCACCAAGAGTCTGTAACTATACGGCAGTGATTAACCGGACGCGTAGTGCCTCTTTTTTATTATTATTATTTTTACTGCTTATAATCACCAACCGTTTATTGGCCACGAACTCTAAGAAAAAAAAGAAAACCTGCAAGCTCACACATAGTTACCACGCTAACAAGAATAACGAAAAAAAAAGTAGGGACGGAAGAGAGCGCTAGCGTCCTGTCCCTATCCCAACTTTTTTTCTGTCAGTCGTGTTAGCGCTAGTAACTATGTCCAACCAAATGTATCAACACCAACTAGCCCAACCTTCTGCATAAGTTACCCGCAAGCAAGGACACATTTCGCATGCGTGCCTAACCTGGCGGTGACTTGTAAACAACCTATTTCGCGCCGAGATATTCGGCCATGTTGGCGCAGAATGCCAGTGCGAGAAGCGTACGAGTAACCTGCGTGGTAATTTATGCAGATGCGTGTCGTGCGCAGAAGCAGGAGTACATCAGCCACGACTCGCCAATCGGGTACGCACGAGATGCGACTTCAGGCTACCCTTTCGCCTCCGAGATGCTCGCTCCCACTGCTATAAAATAATAATAATAATAATAATAATAATAATAATAATAATAATAATAATAATAATAATAATAATAATAATAATAATAACTTTATTCAGATCAATGTACAAAGACTGGTATGCGACACCGTCTGGATCCTTCGCCACAGGCTAGTTGTGGATCCATGCAATTATACGAAGCAAAATAAAGTATTTATACACAGGCGCAATCGTTCTTTGTTTTTTTTTGTTTGTTTGTTTTATTTTGTATCTATGATACGCTACCGCAACTCAGTGAGCCATGGATCTTGTTACGAAAGTTTTTACACGTAAGCAGGAGCAACAGACTATATATGCAACAAATTAAACATTTTTGTAGCACGTTGGGGTATATTAACATCCTTATATCGGCACTTCTTTTTCTCGACCAGGAAGATAGATTAAAATCGGGCAACGGCTCATTCATTGGCGGATATGGCATTTGTGGCAGAGAAAACCTGCAGAAATGTGTACGACTGCGACGTGGGTCCTGATATAGTGATTGGCGACAAGATGTGCATTCGCTGTTCGCCATCAGTCGAATTCGGTATCCAAAAAAAAAAAAGATCTGCAGGAAAAGATCACATTCCACGGCCGTTCCCATCAGGGTGACACAGAAAGCAATATGGGTCGCTTCCGCGTGCCCGAGGCCGTGTATTCAACCCCCAGAGAACAAGATATTTTAAAGAAGACAAGCGCGAATGACATTAAAGATGGCGAATTGTAGCATACATGATCTCAAGTAGTGGTCACACAATTAAGCATTCGCACTGCAGAGAGCTAAGCCTCGCTTTGTGGTAACACAGCGTCGTACGTACAGCGGTCTGAGCGGAACGGACTTCACACTGGAAGCTACAAACACCGATGTACGTTTTTTTTTTTGTCTAATCTCGAACCTCACTAAAGCGCAGCAACAGCCAAGTCGCAGGCTAATACATGGTGTAGCACGTAACTTGAGCCAGACATTGAACATATGCAAATGTAGTTGGACCGAACCAAGGTAATAATTCGATACGTTGCAAACATTTCGTACTCAGCATACACTGGCGTTGCATTCCATACCTATAAGATTATGGCCTCTCCTCACACGTAGAACTTTCGTATTCTGCGCTGCTTCTATTTTTCGGACAGCTCCTTTCACGATTTCCTTACACACACAGCTTCATTCAAACCCGCAATAAGTAACATACGCATGCGGAACATGGACGTGTGGTTCGCACCGCGTTTCCGGAATGAACTACAAGTTGCCAAGCCTTGAACATAATTTAAATATAATCTTATACAGGTACAAGCATCACATAGGCTTTACATTAAAATAGCTTAAATATTTCCAAAACATGTAGCCTTATAATACTGTTAACTATCAGGATGCAATGCTGACTGCACAAGTGGTATTACTTTCAACCTCGACTGAAACTCGAATCTATAATATTGTTGGAAATGAATATGTTATAAATTTTTACTGTTGATATATGTATGAGCTGTCGAAGTCAAATCGGTTTATTTGCGTATTTACAATATATGCGTGTGTTAGTACATATGTGGAAGAATAGGTGCATGTCACCTGTATATATTCAGTATAGTTTTTTTTTTCATAAATAATCTGTTTCATCTCCAGAATGTCGCCACTGCTAAAAGTTTTCAGGTTGCCCGAGCCCAGTCAAGCTGTCAAAGAACAGCTTTTTTGCCCACGTATCCCCACCAGACATATCTATTTTTTCTGCAAAATTATAATGAAATGAAATGCTATTTTCCGTCTCTTGGAGATACCCAGATAACTGTTCACATCACGCCAAATTAGATCATTCTGCTTAATTAACATAATAAACTTCTCGAACATTGTATCTAGATGAAAAGTGGCAATTACAAAATTGCAGAGCAACATGAAAAACTCCCGATGCAGCTTTCTGTTGCTCAGCACCTGCTACATAAAAGTGTTTTTCCGAGTGTGAAAGAATCTCGGGAATACACGCGAGATTCTTTCGAGCGATGCCATAGTCGCAAAGAAACTGCTGCAGGCAAAAGAAGTGTTGATTTGATGTGCGACCACTCCCGTAGTTTCGCCTTGACCCTGGAGTGCGCTTTAACAATGCAGCTCTGCTTTTTCACGCCCTGCGCAATTTGTCCGCTTGAAATACTTCCATGGTGCCTATTTTTGAGAAATAGCAGAGACGTACAGGGCCGTACCTTGAACTGAAGTTGATCCAGTTTTCCCGGAACCCCTCTCGTGTCGTAGTAGTAGCGTTTGCTTGCCTTCTCACGTCTGCTTTTTCCTACCCCCCCCCCCTCCAACCCCCTTGCATGACAAAGGCGTCCTCTCCCCCATCGTCTCTTAAAGTTCTATCAACGTCCCCTCTGGACACGCACGTTTGTAATACCGTAAGCGCTGCAGTTTCTGAAATGATTCTGGAGGGGTCACGGATAATGACAGCTGTAACGAGGAAGATGTGTTGACGACTAGGGAGTTCCAGAGGCCACTGTGCACATTCGACGCGGTGAGGTGCAAACAAGTTTCACGCATCGCCTTACCTCTCTGCCTCACTCTATCATGTATGCAATGCTCTGAGCCATAATCCCACGTGGTAGGCAGGACAGCACCAGCGGGCAAGTTGAAAGACGAGACAAAGAAAGCTACCTTTTCAATCAAATTCTCAAGTATTCTAGATCTTTCTTGGTACTGGCGCGAACACACACCAGAAACGAGGAAGGAGACGGGACAAGCGCTCTGTCCCTTCTCTTTCCTCTTTTCTTGTGTGTCTTCGCGCCTAGTACCCAAAAAGAATTGTGAACAACTCGCCCAACAAGACTACATCTTATTCTAGATGTTTTAAAGCAATAAATGACTTCGCGGCACCCTCAATGTCAATCACGAATTTGTCTGCACAGCAGCTCCGCCATGACCAGTTGCCATCAGCAACGCAGGCAAGACATGAGTGCCACAGACGATTTCGTTATCGGCTGTTACTCGTAGAAGCACCCTCGGTTATTTTCTGCCACAATGGAAATAATTTCCATATCAATCTCGTCCTGTTTCCTTCCTTGTCCGTATTTATTTTGCGCGGTCTTTTCTTCGTGGATTCGCACCAACTAGCTCGCATTCATACCTTTTAAAGGAAAAAAAGAACTTACCTCATCCTAACGATTACTTATTTAGCTGGTAAATTACTGTATGAGAAGATGTTTTGCCTGAGAGCCATTAAATATGCGCTGGAGGTAGTAAATAAATGTAAAACTTGACACAAGCACGCATTTTCTTTGCATAAGCACTTTTTTCGTGGCTTTCTTCTGCACCGTTGACTTAAACACGCCGCGCTGGCTATGCTGTAGCAGCGTTTCCATGGTGAAAATAATTCTTTGAGCTTTATCCAGAACGGATGGTGTAGGTCTCCTTCAGCACAAAGAAGTTGTGGCAAAGAATCGCCGTAAAGTTTACACACCTAGCCAGGCGGCCACAGAAAATTCACGCTTCGACAATTCAGCGAAATGGAGGAGGACACAGCGCTGTACCGCCGCAGTTGTAAACTTTTTTACGGTAGGCGGTTGTCTATGGAATGCGTCCTTAAAGCATGACGGACAAGAGTCCGCGTTTGTCCTTTCAAATGTCAAGGGATGAATTTTGAGCCTGGAGGGCGTCCAAAAGAAGAAAAAAAATCAGAATAAATACGGAAGTTCAATTTTTTTTTTCAGATGAAAAGTTACGCAGTTCCCACGCACTCTCCGAATCGATGTAAGCGACGCTTTCTGCACCGGTTGTTTTGATTGACGATAATTAGCGAGGATGTCGGCTGCGAAAGCCTAACTTCTGCAACGCTTAGCGCGTTGTTGTAAACGTTAGCTTGAGTGCACCACTGCTGTTTGTATATACCTATTATATATATATATACATATATGTACTAACATTTCAGAAGTAGCATGGCCTTCGTCAGAATCAACCAGGCCACATTTATTCTAACGTGAAGACATCACAAATATAATTTTCGATTTTCGTAAGTGTGCCACTTCATTTGTTCAGCTACCTATGCCCGGAACCTAACGAACTTAGGTTCCTTTTATATATATATATATTTATATTAAACAGCCTGTACTGTTAGCGCTTACAACATATAGTGTTAAAGCAACTTGCTAAAAAATGCGCAGCCATGCTTCTAAAGATATTTGCTGAAAGCACCATAACTGAAAGGGTGTCAGTAACTTTGTCTATTGTCAGGTGGGAGCAGCTGGTTAAGAGGTATGCGGACATGGTTAGGCCAATTACTACAGCTTGCATTTTTTCCCACAAGTACCAAGAATTGAGAGAGTTGGAATACCTTCGTGACTTTCAGCCTTTATTTTGTTTCTTCTTTGTGTAGTTCCTGCGCTGAATGATGACGAATGAATTGCTATTTGCCTTTCCTGGAAAAGTTCACCCCTCCTTGGACGATGAGCGTGTATGTGACCCACTCTCTCTCTCTCTGCTGCCGGCATTCCTTCCATTGTTGCTCGAAACACGTCCAGCGATACGTTAATTTTTCAAACTCACTCTCCAACAACTTGTCACCAATCACAACCCCGAAGAGAGGCCCCACCTACCAGGCTATAAAAGGCACAGTGTGCATCTCGGCGACACTCTTCTCGTCTCCCAGCTCGTCCGAGTCAGACCGACGTGACGTCACGCACATCCTCGCTGCGAACAAGCTTGACGACCTGTGGCTGGCCCCAGAAGAAAGCAGTGAGGCGCCCATCATTGCCCCATCGTCTTGGAAGTATTAGCTTCGACCTAGGGAGCCACAACTACCAGAGAGGAACGGAGAATCTGTCCATCGCCGACCCTGCGACCGGACTACCGCTCCCGACGACGACGACTCAGACCGGGCAGATAGGCAGCCTGGTTCTCCGTCGCAGCCATCAGGGTCTTCCGAGGATCTCCACGACAACACTTACACCATGGAAGCGACCACGTACACCCTTCGAGGATACGGCTGGCCATTCGTGAACGAGCAACCCATCACCTTCGAGCAGCGGTTGCCGTGGGTACGCGTCTGCGCGTACTGCAGGGTGGTTGCGGACGATGCGGTGCAGCTTCCCTGCCGTCACACCTTGTGTGGTCGATGCCTCAAAGACGTTTGTGATGGCCACAGCTGCGAACACAGGCACCGTTTCGGCCGCTGTCCCCTCGACGGTGGATACTTCATGGAGGAAGACGTCGTCGACGTGTACTTGCCTCTCGAGTATCTTATGGCCCTGCGGGTGCGCTGTTTCCATGCTGGTCTGGGCTGCCCGTTCAACGGAGTACTTGGGGAACTTCAGCGTCACCTGCGGGGATGCATCTTCGGAGTTGGTAGCATCGCTGGCGCCTAGGCCTGGAGTCACCGGTTGATGTAGCCCTGTGCCGCTTACGACGGGCCGCATACACCACTTCAATTGGTTAGCCTATGACCACGTGCGCTGAACTTCGCAACAGCGGCCTTTGAAGATGTACTGCTCGAGTGCGTAATAAATGTTGTTTGTCCTTTCCCCAATTGTTCCATTATTCGCGTGCCATGCGGTGGTCGGCTGGAAACGGCATGAACAGCTGCAGCACGTTGATTAGGTTCATACCAGGTGTTTTTTTTCCTTCTTTTTTTCTCATCGTCGCCTTTCTTCCCAGTGGCTGGGTTCCTGGATGGGCATATACTTGTCAGTATATAGTAAAACTATATTATATAGTTCAACTAGCAATATGTGGCCTTATATCGAGCCAGTCTGATGATGTACTAAGTAGTCGCAATGAGCGTATGAGTTTTCCGCGTTAAAAAAAGCTGTAGCTAAAAGTACGTATTACACTCCTTCCAATATTTTTGAGGTACGTTACAAGTATTCGTCATTGCCTTTATGGATGCATCTGCGAGGTTTCTCGTTTGCATTTTCCAAGATTCAATTTCAGTTGCTTCGCTAATAAGCAAATTTAAGAGGTACACTTTTATTTCCCTCGCGTCAACTTCTATTCTCTAGTGCAGCGTGCCTCTTTCGAGGCAGCCCCCTCAGATGGGCATGATCTTCACTGCAATAACAACTGCCGCCAGTGCTGTCATCGAAATCCATATAGTGTCTCCCCGATCCCGCATATGACAGCTAGTGCTTATCGCAACATGAGCACAAAGATGCAATGACGCTTCTCTACCTATTCACTGAGTGATTGGTGGCCGTGCGATCGCTTTGCAGCACATGACATTTGCAAAGATGTCAAAGTCGCAACTGCAATACAGAAATTAACAAAATCCGTAACCAACCAAACCATCGAAGCGCAACTCTACACCGTATGGCAAGTGCCGCTGATTGTTCTTTCAGTCGCCCGCACTTCTCGTTCGCAAACCGGCGTGAGTGATTCTTGTCGTACTGCTTGCTTTTTCGCTCAAAGCAGTTAGTTCTTGAAACTTCTTCGGGAGACGGCTTTAATGACAGCCCTACGCAAATCACTAATATAAACCTAAACGTTGGTAGCCCAAGTTACGGCGTCGTATAAGACGTGCCTTTGTGTTACGTTTAAAAGCATTTTCGCAGTTGCCAGTCCAATACACACACTGCGACATTGGTGCTGCTAGATTCGTCTGCATCAAGTAGATTATGCTGTATGGACGGGGTTCTGCGCCAACTTGATTGAGAATAAACCTACGGCAGCTCGCTTTCATCGCAATCAGTAGCTCTTTGCGCTCAGTGGAGGACAATAAAGAATTCGTTTCTTGGTACGCGGAAATCTACAAAAATTGTGCGGCAGACATCAGAACAGTGTGCACTGATTGGTGAAAGTTGTATCTCGACTCGAACTTTAGCGTGTGTGTATGAAAACCTTTATTGTAATGAGGTCCAGAGGCTCGACTTCTCAAGCCAAGGCGGGCCGCTTTCTTCAATTATTGTGGAGGGGTCACGGATAGTTACAGGTGTCAACAGGGTGACCCGTAGACGACCAGGTAGCTCGTGAGGGCATTGGCCACATTCGACGCGGTGGGTCCCAAGCAATTCTCGCGTCGCCTTTTCTCTCAGCGTCGTCCATGCCATGCATGCAATGCTATAGCACCAACCCGATGTGGTGGACCATACAGCACCAGTGGTAAAGTCGAAAGAAGAGGCAAAGAAGGCTTCCCTTTGGATCCAGTTCTAAAGTATTCTAGATATTTCTAAGCAATAAAGGCTTTCGCCACATCCTCATTCTCAGTCATGAATGCGTCGGCACAGCAGCTCTGCCATGACCTGTTGCCATCAGCGACACAGGCAAGACATGGGTGCCACGTGCGATACGTCCTCGATTATTTTCTGCACTCATGGAAATCATTTCATTATCAATCTCGTCCTGTTTCCTCTCTTCTCCGCGTTTATTTGGCGCTGTCTTTTCTCAATGAATTCGCACCAACTAGCTCGCATTCCTAGCTTTTAAACGAAAAAAAGAAGTTACCTCGATCGTCCTAACGATTATTTATTTAGCTGGTCAATTACTGTATGAAAGCATATATAGCCTTAGAGCCATTTATTATGCGCTGCAGGCAGGAAATAAATGTGACGCTTGACACAAACGCGCATTTTCTTTGCATAAGCTCTTTTTTTTTCATGGGTTTCTTCTGCGCCGTTTACTTAATGAGGCAGCGTTGGCTGCGTTGTCGCTGCTTTTCAATGGTCAAAATAATTCTTTGAGCTCGATCCGGATCGGATGGTGTAGGTCTCTTCCAACACGAATAACTTGTGGCAAACTATCGGCGTAAAGTTTACACACGTAGCCCGGCCGCCACAGAAAATCATGCTTCCACAGTTCAGCGAAACAGAGTACACAGCACTGTACCCCCGCAGTTCTATATTTTTTACGGTAGGCGGTTGTCTATGGAATGCGTCCTTTAAGCGCGACCGACAAGACCCCCCACCCCCCTCCCCCCATTATTTTGGCACACTCTTGCCCCGTCCCGTTTCGCTCTTCACAGTGGCGCACGTCGAGCAATATTACCTTTAAAAAAGTACGCGAAGCTGTTTTTCAACGAAAAACCTCCTGTTTACAGGCATTTCTGCCTCAAATACGGTCTGCCTTCCCTTTCTCTTCCCCACCCAAGAGGAAGCACAAACACAAATGCATTTGCACTTACTCCGAATTGTCGTTCTTGAAATAGCCCAAGCCAAGCCCTTGTTAGCCCAGCGAAGCATTGTTATCAATGAATAGCCTTTAGCAGTACCAAACCCTCTCTGTGTAATTGGGTGCGAACCATTGTGGGATGGTAAAGGCGGAGCTGGTGAATGGACACAATACATCCTTATGCCAGTGTGTGGTAGAACTTATTTTCACAACATTAGCAACCTGAGGCCCCCTCCAATCAATAAATAAAAATACATTTTTGCACTTTTAATATCGCCACCCGACACTACGACTTACCACGCGAGTAATTCTGATGCATTGAACTTTGCGACTCACGTGCTATTGGACTGTATATTTTTTATTCATCCAGTGTTCTCCACTGAGTGCCATATTTTGTGTCGCTATTCTCCCTTTTTACACAAGTTTGTTTGCTTTGCCAACTGACAAGGAGTAGCCGGTGCCACCATAGAGGCGGCAACCTCACATAATATTCATTTCAATAAAAAGAAATTCCCATGTCCTTCAGTAATATGCGAGAAATTGAAGAACAGCGCTGTCTCACACCGGATATGACGTACGTACTTGAACCGGCAGAAATTAACATTCTCAAATAGGACGCGTCAACCTTGAACAGGTGCCACAAGCATTTGCCGTAAAGAACTGATTACATGAGTGCCGCACGATATGCATTTCAGACTTTTTCTTTCACGACAGTTATTACCACGTGACCAGCAGAGGGAAGCGTCCCCGCCCTCCAATAAAACCGGGCGCACAACAATAGCAGCCAAGAAAAGTTAAGCTAACGAAAACAAGTGACGTAATGAATCGATTTAATTAAATTCTGTACAGTAACGTTAATAACGTTAACGTTTCTGATATTCCCCAGATTCACTGGGAAATATCTATGGGTAACAAACAGAGCGTTGCTTTTGATGGCAAGAGAACCTGCAAACTTGACATGACGAACGTATTGTCAATATTTTACATCTTCTGCAAAGATGCCTCCGTGCATAATTATGAATTGATTTTTTAAACTGATACGCGATGGAATATTTTGTCAGTCATGAAACTCTACATCATTGTTCTTACGCAGAGACGCGGGTTGGGAAAGGTCTCTAATACTAGGGTGACAGTCATAAGCCATTGCTTCGTTTAATTCAGTATGACTTATTACTTGTCCTTATCTAGTTTCATTTCTGGATTTACTTGCTGACAGTAATGGCCATGCCCAGTTTCTCGCGCGTCAACACGAGAAGCCATCGTAGGCCAAACAGAGTTCGACGAACAAGCGGACATGAAGAGTGTTCAGATTAGAGATCTCCATTTTTTTTCTGCCGTGCTTCAGAGAGTGGTACTGCGCATGCGCGAAAGGATTTCCCAGGAATATCCTTTACACAATTGGTATGGGAACAAGGTACTGCTGCTACTCTACAGCGAACGCTTTTACGACGAAGATATCCTGCAAGCCAAGCAAATAATAACAGCGCAAGCATAACTAAATAAATGCATAAATAAACGACTATAAACATTAGAAGTCCCCAAATGCACCTCATCAATTCAAGGTTTTCATGTGGAAGCCAATAATAATAAAAATTCAATAGAATGAACCACGCACGCAGTATTTTTCGTGAAGCATATTACAAAATCTGCACTGCACTTTTTCACATTTGCAGTCAAGAAACAAGACAGTGTTATTGCTTGCTACCAAAAGATATTGACGTTTGTGCAGGCAGGCAGTGCAGGCAGAATGCAAGAACACTGGTGAATTGATCCTTGGATACGCGGAAAGCATATTTGCGTGATGATCGGGGTGAATCCGGGATCTTGCACCATTAGTACATTCCTTTGGAGCCTGGTTCAAGCTAGCTTGGTAACTAATTATAATAAATGTACAAGTTCATTATTCCCAACAAATGTCGAGTGAGAGCTTTATCTGAACAAGATATCTTAGGACCACGATAATGAAGGCTCAGGTAAAGGGCGCAGTTCGTAAGCCAGAGATTATATATAGAATCGCTGACTAACTTTCCGCTAACTTTAGCCTGAATTTAAACGTATGCTGATGCACTCCAAGACGACGCGACGAGGTGCATGTTGCTCACTTTTGTAGGTAGTGTGTCACGCTATCTTTTGTATTTTGCTGAATTGGATAACTAGTGAAGATTAATTTGCCAACTTCTGAAGCAGCAAAGTTGGGCAAAAAATTATAAGTAGAAAGTTGTAGGACGCTTGGAAAAACGTCCGATTAGGCAGTTTCTAACTTTATATCTATTAAGCATTAGTGTTTCAGCTTACTGCGGATTCCCGCGAAATAAAAAATATACTACGCGACATACTCGCGTGCATGCCGTGCTATATATTAGTGCTACTTATAACCCCGTCCCATCTGTACGACTGATCTCATTCCTTGCTTTTTACACTTCCCCCTTGAGCCTCTGCGTAAGGCAGTAAGCCGGAATGACTTCTGCTAGCCTCCTCACATTTATATCGGTCTTTCGATCTCCTTTAACTGGATACCGGTGTGATCTCATTTAAATATTCTTATTTTTATTTACTTTTTAGCTTTTTCTCCGAACTGCCTTTGGTTGCTTACATGAGAAATTCGCACGTGAATGGTAAATGCGTGGATCAAGAGAGAGAGAGACAGAAGAAAGGAGAAAGGCAGGGACGTTAACGAGATGGGGAGATACGGTTTGCTACCCTACGCTGGGGAGATAGGGGAAGGAGAAGCAAAGTGATATCAAAGTAGAGATAAAGAAAGAACGGAGCACCGTCATACAGTCACAGTCGGTCACTGTCGCCGCGTACCGTCACCGCACATCACTGTATACCACTTGCAGCATTGTAAACATCTGTTCCGGCTACACCCGCTTCTCCAGTTCTGTTGCACTTAAAAACTACAACAGTGCCCTCGTCACCCTCCGCTGCGATGGCTTGTGGTGTCGGCATTCTGAAATAAGTTCCTCTGTTAGATGTATTTGGTCAAAGCGCGCTATCGTAATTGCGAGTGATCGTGTGTGTAAATTGTAGCGAGGACAGTCACAGAGAAGGTGTTGAAGAGTCTATTCGCTATCATGCGTGGATCAAAGTCATTCAGAACCGTTGGTGGCTGAGATGCCGGGATTAAGGCAGGGAATTTCTTTATCTGCGTTGAAGTATTTTCGCTGCAAATGTATGTGCATCTTTAATATATTCAATTACGGGGTTTTACGTGCCAAAACCACAATCTTATTACGAGGCACGCTCATTAGTCTGTGTTTATGAATATAATATTGAAAATGATTTGATATTCTGCAAACACAGATTACAGTCGAACCATAATAGCAAATTACTGAAATATATGTTAGTGTTCGAGTTTCATTAGCTGTCTTTTTCTTGTCCTATCAAGATGTTTCACTATGGCTTGCTATTCCGCGGCTGTAGTCTTTCGCTGCCCAATCATTTTCACGAGACAACCACGACGACGATGGCGAAAGCTCGAAGATATGAGATTCCGAAAGCATGAAGGTAAACTTGAAGCACAACGGAGCGGCTTCATAGGAAATATTATATGCAGAATAAAAAAAGGCACAACGTCTAGCGCCCATTGCACGACCTGATGCATCGTAAAGAAAAGGTACATCATTTGGCTGTAAAGTGACATCTCGAAGAAGCAGCTTCTAAATTCGGTCAGCATCTAAAGCAGCTTCTAAAGCTACTAAACTTATGTAGCAATGACTGGTCCCCCCTCAAAGAAAGGAGACACACGGCCAACGTGAACTATGCGATCTTTTTTTTTTTTGTAGCTATCGCGTTCATGTTTTCCCACTTTCCCTCCTGTTCCCTATGGGCTGAGCGTTTTAAAGTTACACCCAGTTTTACATACTCCTAGTGAATCTTGAAAATCTGGAAAGCTGTCCTTCAGGCTATACATTCTGCGTTATTGTGGTTATAGGCATGCTGCAGAAATGAGAACAATCCGGTGTAACAGATATAGAATAAAAAACAAAATAGAACCACTTATTTGGTCACCAGCTGAATAGAATGCATAAAAATGTTACATTTCTGGGACCCAAGAACTTAAATTAAACTATGGGGTTTTACGTGCCGAAACCACTTTCTGATTATGTGGCACACCGCAGTGGAGGACTCCAGAAATTTCGACCACCTGGGGTTCTTTAACGTGCACCTAAATCAAAGTACACGGGTGTTTTCGCATTTCGCCCCCATCGGAATGCGGCCGCCGTGGCCGGGATTCGATCCCTCGACCTCGTGTTCAGCAGCCTAACACCATAGCGACTGAGCAACCGCGGCGGGTCGACCGAAGAACTTGAAAAATAACTTGTGGAAGGTCCCTCTGTTAAGTGGGGTTGTGAAAACAATCTGTGCAACATCTAACGAATGATAACTATATAAATTGTGAGTATATAAGCACTGTTACTGCTTAAACATACAACGCATAAGAAATTAAAAAGAGAATTGTGGTAGCTAACTTTCGGTAATTCACAAAGATGCTGCTAGAAAACATACAGTCGACAAAATTAAAATTTTTTTTATTAATAAACGTACAACACAACGTAGCTCGTTTGCACACAAATAGCGATAGAAGACCATTAGACTATACACGAAATAAAATATTGCTTCAATAAATGTGAAAGTCTAGGTAGTGCTAGAAATGCTGTCTGCTGAATTTGTGTACTCTCGTTTGGTGAAACCAGTATTAAATCTGCAGAAAGAGTAAAGAAGTCAAATCAGAGAGAGAGAGAGAGAGAGAGAGAGAGAGAGAAAGGCAAAGGAAAGACAGGGAGGTTAACCAGAGATTATCTCCGGTTGGCTACCCTGTTCTGGGGGAAGGGAAAGGGGATGCAATAGGTGAGAAAGAAAGAAGGATAAAAAAAAGGAAAAAAAACCTAAGCACACACACGCACGTACACACGAACTATTTATGTGGGCACTGTCACGCAACCCGCAAAGGCATTCCTAGTCTTACGCAGTGTCACCGTACAGTCCTGCGCCACACAGTGTACTGTCACAATTTGTCAGAAAGTCCCGTGTCTTTCAAGTATCGCAGCAGCGCCTTCATAGCGGATCGCGCTGATGTTCGCGAAGGCCAGGTCCCGAGGATCTTGTCTTCTGTCATAGGGCGCTTGTCCAGTTTGTCTAAGGTGGCTGACAGGACAGTTCTCTGTCGGTTAAAACGAGAGCACTGACAAAGAAGATGCTCGATCGTTTCGTTGCACCCGCAGAAGTCACACAGTGGGCTGTTGACCATTCCGATAAGGAAAGAGTAGGCATTTGAAAATGCTGCTCTAAGCCATAGACGGATAAGAAGGGTGCAGTCACGTCATGGAAGCTCGGACGGAATATGGAGTTGTAAATTAGGGTCCAGAGTATGGAGGCGTGCAATTGTGAAATCGGATGATTTCCACTGGGCTAATGTCAGGTCACGCGCAAGTGTGGCAAGTTTTTTCGCTGCGTCGGCTCTCGAAAGAGGAATGGCAACGCAGTTGACGCTGTCATGGGCAGATCGGGCAGCTGCGTCTGCTCGATCATTGCCATGTATGCCACAGTGACTAGGCAACCACTGATATATTATATCGTGTCCTTCGTCAACTAGTCGATGGTTGACTTCTCTGATCTCTGCGGCGAGCTGCTCATGTGATCCATGGCGCAGTGCTGAGAGTACACTCTGTAGGGCTGCCTTGGAATCACAGAAGATTGACCATGCCTGGGATGGTTCCTCCTTAATAAAATGAAGAGCCGCACGCAGGGCTACGAGTTCAGCAGCTGTCGTTGATGATAGATGTGACGTCTTTAGCTGTATCTTGACGGATCTTCTTGGTATCAGCACAGCGCCAGCTACGCTTGCAGATGTAACTGAACCGTCGATGTAAACGTGTACGCGGCCACTGTGCACCTCATGTAAATGTTCTAACGTGGCCTGCTTAAGGGCAAACGAGGACATGTTGGCTTTCTTCATGATTCCTGGGATGGTGAGGCGTATGTCAGGTCTTTGCCGGCACCATAAAGGTAAGGATGGTCTTGCTGCAGGCATGTAGTTCGATGGCAATGAGGGGCGATTGGCATCAATTAAACGACTGAAAGTTGTGTGTGGCCTTTCTGTGGGTAGAGCGGCAAGATGGTGAGAAGGCAATCGGGCAACGTGCCGAATATGCGCCCTGAGAGCGTCGGTTGCCAAGTACGTTGATATTGGGTGATCTCGAGCTATGACGATCGTTGCCGCTGTAGACGCACACCTCGGAAGACCGAGACACGTCCTTAGGGCCCGAGCTTGTAGTCCCTGGAGTACACGCAAGTTTGTTTTGCAGGTGTTGCATATCACAGGGAGGCTGTATCAGGATTCGTTAGGAAGGCTATGTCGTAGTAATAAATAGTTCGTATAAAAATACACTTACAAAATCTTTTTTTTTTGTCTGTGTAGCCATTCTCTGTGTCTTGCGATGATGACAGTAGATGGATAATGTAAACGCATCTATGAATTTATTATTTCGCTCGTTCCTGATATCTGCAAGAGCCTATAACTAAGGCGGGGATGAACCGGACGCCTAGGGCCACGTTCCTTATTATTACTTTTTCACTGCTTATGATCACGAAGCCTTTATTGTCACCAAACATTGCGAAAGAAAGAAATGGAGAGGAGAGGCAGGGAGGTTAACAAGATATCAGTCTCCGGTTTGCTACCCTACAGTGGGGATGGGAAACAGTGGTTAGAAAGAGGACAGAGAAGAAGGCGTTAAAACAACAACAACAAAAACAAAAAACCCAAAGAAACATACCCGCAAGCTGAGACATACCGTATTTTGGCGATTCTAACCACCCTCCGATTCTAAGCCCCCCCCCCCCCCCCACACACACACACACACTCTATTTGCGGGAAAAAGTTAGAAAAAAGGTGTGCTTGCGAATCTAAGCACCCCCCGTCTTTGTTAGGAAGACCGCGTAGCCAAGGCCGGCAAACGCGTTTGCTTACTCTAGAATCATTGCTCGGCGGACCTGCAGGCACGCGTTCGATGTCTCTGTTGGACGCGTTTCGCGGCCATCTGACTCCGGAGGTAAGGACAAAGCTTCGTAACATCGACAGCGACGTGGTTGTGATTCCGGGTGGCATGACGCCAGTGCTGCAACCTCTCGACGTTTCAGTCAACAAGCCCTTCAAAGCCAATCTCCGACAGGAGCACGAAGAGCGGGTGCGAAATCCTGACCGGAAGATGACGCCGACGGGAAAGCTGCAGAAAGCGTTCCCATCAACCATCGCAAAGTGGATTTCGGATGCGTGTAAGAGGGTCCAAGTGGACGTTGTGGTCAAATAATTTGAGAAGTGCTCGATCCCAAACAACTTCGACGGAACGGAAGACGACCTGCTGTGGGATACCGAGAGCAGCGGTTCAAACAGTGCGACGTACTCGAGTGGCAGTGATGGTGACTGAGCATCCTACACAAGCGGTGGATTCATTGTCTACACCGATTTTTCTTCCGAATGTTTGTAAAATAAAATGGTATTTCTCGAGCCCATCTCGTCGTGATGTCGCAGCGAAAAGAGGGAGGGGGGTAGGGTTATTCTAGATTTTTCGAATCTAAGCACCCTCCCTCACTTTGGGCATTGCGATCGTGAAAAAAAGGCGGTGCTTAGAACCGAGTAAATACGGCAGTAACTAGTGCTAATAAGATTGACGAAAAAGAAAAGTCGGTACAGGACAGAGCGCTAGTGTCCTGTCTCTGTGCCAACTTTTTTTTAAAGTCTTGTTAGCGCTAGTAACTATACGACAAACGTACGAGTAATCTGCATGTTAATTTATGCCGATGCGTGTCGTGCGCAGAAGCAGGAGTACAACACTGACGACCCACTAATGAGCTACGCACGAAATGCGACATTGAGCTACTCTTTTGTCTAATAATAATAACTTCATAATATTAATAATTTTATTCAGATCAATTACACGACTTGTATGCGACAGCGACGGAACCCTTAGCCATAGGCTATAGTGGTGGATCCATGAAATTATACGAAGGAAAATAAAGGATTCACACACGGGCGCAATCGT
Source organism: Dermacentor albipictus (assembly GCF_038994185.2). Classification (NCBI taxonomy): domain Eukaryota; kingdom Metazoa; phylum Arthropoda; class Arachnida; order Ixodida; family Ixodidae; genus Dermacentor; species Dermacentor albipictus. Next base: position 38,614,109 of record NC_091826.1, read on the forward strand.
TCTTTCTTTGTTTGTTTTGTTTTGGACATATAATACGCTACCACAACCCAGTGCATGAGCAACGGGTCTGCTTATGAAAGTTCGCACACGTAAGCAGGAGCAACCTTTATGTGCAACGGATGATACATTTTTTTGTAGCACGTTGGGGTCGAGATTAACATTCTTATACTGGCACTTCTTTTTCCCGACCAGGAACATCGAATAATATCGGGCAACGGTTCATTTATTGGCCGGATGTGGCACTTGTAGCAGGAAAAAGCTGCAGAAATGTGTACGACTGCGACGTGGGTTCTGATATAGTGAATGGCGACGAGATGTGCAGTCGCTGCTCGCCATCGGTCGTATTAGGTATCAAAAAATAAAAAAAAACCTGCAGGAAAAGTTCACATTCCACGGCCGTTCCCATCAGAGTGACACAGAAAGCAATATCAATCACTTCCACGTGCCCGAGGCCGTGTATTCAACCTCCAGAGAACAAGATATTTTAAAGAAGACAAGCGCGAATGGCATTAAAGATGGCGAATCGTCGCATACATGATCTGAAGTGGTGGTCTCAGAATTAAGCATTCGCACTGCGGAGAGCTAAGCCTCGCTTTGTGGTAACACAGCGTCGTACATACAGCGGTCTGAGCGGAACGGACTTCACACTGGAAGCTACAAACACCGATGTACGTTTTTTTTGTCTAATCTCGAACCTCACTAAAGCGCGGCAACAGCCAAGTCGCAGGCTAATACATGGTGTAGCACGTAACTTGAGCCAGACAATGAACATATGCAAATGTAGTTGGACCGAACCAAGGTAATAATTCGATACGTTGCAAACATTTCGTACTCAGCATACACTGGCGTTGCATTCCATACCTATAAGATAATGGCCTCTCCTCACACGTAGAACTTTCGTATTCTGCGCTGCTTCTATTTTTCGGACAGCTCCTTTCACGATTTCCTTACACACACAGCATCATTCAAACCCGCAATAAGTAACATACGCATGCGGAACACGGACGTGTGGTTTGCACCGCGTTTCCGGAATGAACTACAAGTTGCCAAGCCTTGAACATAATTTAAATATAATCTTATACAGGTACAAGCATCACATAGGCTTTACATTAAAATAGCTTAAATATTTCCAAAACATGTAGCCTTATAATACTGTTAACTATCAGGATGCAATGCTGACTGCGCAAGTGGTATTACTTTCAATCTCGACTGAAACTCGAATCTATAATATTGTTGGAAATGAATATGTTATAAATTTTTACTGTTGATATATGTATGAGCTGTCGAAGTCAAATCGGTTTAATTGCGTATTTACAATATATGCGTGTGTTAGTACATATGTGGAAGAATAGGTGCATGTCACCTGTATATATTCAGTATAGTTTGTTTTTTTTTCATAAATAATCTGTTTCATCTCCAGAATGTCGCCACTGCTAAAAGTTTTCAGGTTGCCCGAGCCCAGTCAAGCTGTCAAAGAACAGCTTTTTTGCCCACGTATCCCTACCAGACATATCTATTTTTTCTGCAAAATAATAATGAAATGAAATGCTATTTTCCGTCTCTTGGAGATACCCAGATAACTGTTCACATCACGCCAAATTAGATCATTCTGCTTAATTAACATAATAAACTTCTCGAACATTGTATCTAGATGAAAAGTGGCAATTACAAAATTGCAGAGCAACATGAAAAACTCCCGATGCAGCTTTCTGTTGCTCAGCACCTGCTACATAAAAGTGTTTTTCCGAGTGTGAAAGAATCTCGGGAATACACGCGAGATTCTTTCGAGCGATGCCATAGTCGCAAAGAAACTGCTGCAGGCAAAACAAGTGTTCATTTGATGTGCGACCACTCCCGTAGTTTCGCCTTGACCCTGGAGTGCGCTTTAACAATGCAGCTCTGCTTTTTCACGCCCTGCGCAATTTGTCCGCTTGAAATACTTCCATGGTGCCTATTTTTGAGAAATAGCAGAGACGTACAGGGCCGTACCTTGAACTGAAGTTGATCCAGTTTTCCCGGAACCCCTCTCGTGTCGTAGTAGTAGCGTTTGCTTGCCTTCTCACGTCTGCTTTTTCTTACCCCCCCCCCCCCCCGTCCAACCCCCTTGCATGACAAAGGCGTCTTCTCCCCCATCGTCTCTAAAGTTCTATCAACGTCCCCTCTGGACCCGCACTTTTGTAATAAGGTAAGCGCTGCAGTTTCTGGAATGATTCTGGAGGGGTCACGGATAATGACAGCTGTAAAGAGGAAGATGTGTTGACGACTAGGGAGTTCCAGAGGCCACTGTGCACATTCGACGCGGTGAGGTGCAAACAAGTTTCACGCATCGCCTTACCTCTCTGCCTCGCTCTATCATGTATGCAATGCTCTGAGCCATAATCCCACGTGGTAGGCCAGACAGCACCAGCGGGCAAGTTGAAAGACGAGGCAAAGAAAGCTACCTTTTGAATCAAATTCTCAAGTATTCTAGATCTTTCTTGGTACTGGCGCGAACACACACCAGAAACGAGGAAGGAGACGGGACAAGCGCTCTGTCTCCTCTCCTTCCTTTTTTCTTGTGTGTCTTCGCGCCTAGTACCCAAAAAGAATTGTGAACAACTCGCCCAAAAAGACTACATCTTATTCTAGATGTCTTAAAGCAATAAATGACTTCGCGGCACCCTCAATGTCAATCACGAATTTGTCTGCACAGCAGCTCCGCCATGACCAGTTGCCATCAGCAACGCAGGCAAGACATGGGTGCCACAGACGATTTTGTTATCGGCTGTTACTCGTAGAAGCACCCTCGGTTATTTTCTGCCACAATGGAAATAATTTCCATATCAATCTCGTCCTGTTTCCTTCCTTGTCCGTATTTATTTTGCGCGGTCTTTTCTTCGTGGATTCGCACCAACTAGCTCGCATTCATACCTTTTAAAGGAAAAAAAGAAGTTACCTCATCCTAACGATTACTTATTTAGCTGGTAAATTACTGTATGAGAAGATGTTTTGCCTGAGAGCCATTAAATATGCGCTGGAGGTAGTAAATAAATGTAAAACTTGACACAAGCACGCATTTCCTTTGCATAAGCACTTTTTTCGTGGCTTCTGCACCGTTGACTTAAACACGCCGCGCTGGCTATGCTTTCGCAGCGTTTCCGTGGTGAAAATAATTCTTTGAGCTTTATCCAGAACGGATGGTGTAGGTCTCCTTCAGCACAAAGAAGTTGTGGCAAACAATCGCCGTAAAGTTTACACACATAGCCAGGCGGTCACAGAAAATTCATGCTTCGACATTTCAGCGAATGGGACGAGGACACAGCGCTGTACCGCCGCAGTTGTAAATTTTTTTACGGTAGGCGGTTGTCTATGGAATGCGTCCTTAAAGCATGAAGGACAAGAGTCCGCGTTTGTCCTTTCAAATGTCAAGGGATGATGTTTGAGCCTGGAGGGCGTCCAAAAGAAGAAAAAAAATCAGAATAAATACGGAAGTTCAATTTTTTTTTTTCAGATGAAAAGTTACGCAGTTCCCACGCACTGTCCGAATCGATGTAAGCGACGCTTTCTGCACCGGTTGTTTTGATTGACGATAATTAGCGAGGATGTCGGCTGCGAAAGCCTAACTTCTGCAACGCTTAGCGCGTTGTTGTAAACGTTAGCTTGAGTGCACCACTGCTGTTTGTATATACCTATTATATATATATATATATATATATATATATATATATATATATATATATATATATATATATATATGTACTAACATTTCAGAAGTGGCATGGCCTTCGTCAGAATCAACCAGGCCACATTTATTCTAAAGTTAAGACATCACAAATATAATTTTCGATTTTCGTAAGTGTGCCACTTCATTTGTTCAGCTACCTATGCCCGGAACCTAACGAACTTAGGTTCCTTTTCTATATATATATTTATATTAAACAGCCTGTACTATTAGCGCTTACAACATATAGTGTGAAAGCAACTTGCTAAAAAATGCGCAGCCATGCTTCTAAAGATATTTGCTGAAAGCACCATAACTGAAAGGGTGTCAGTAACTTTGTCTATTGTCAGGTGGGAGCAGCTTGTTGAGAGGTATGCGGACATGGTTAGGCCAATTACTACAGCTTGCATTTTTTCCCACAAGTACCAAGAATTGAGAGAGTTGGAACACCTTCGTGACTTTCAGCCTTTATTTTGTTTCTTCTTTGTGTAGTTCCTGCGCTGAATGATGACGAATGAATTGCTATTTGCCTTTCCTGGAAAAGTTCACCCCTCCTTGGACGATGAGCGTGCATGTGTCCCACTCTCTCTCTCTGCTGCCGGCATTCCTTTCATTGTTGCTCGAAACACGTCCAGCGATACGTTAATTTTTCAAACCCACTCTCCAAAAACTTGTGACCAATCACGACCCCGAAGGGAGGCCCCACCTACCAGGCTATAAAAGGCACAGTGTGCATCTCGGCGACACTCTTCTCGTCTCCCAGCTCGTCCGAGTCAGACCGACGTGACGTCACGCACATCCTCGCTGCGAACAAGCTTGACGACCTGTGGCTGGCCCCAGAAGAAAGCAGTGAGGCGCCCATCATTGCCCCATCGTCTTGGAAGTATTAGCTTCGACCTAGGGAGCCACAACTGCCTGGCAGGAACGGAGAATCTCTCCATCGCCGACCCTGCGACCGGACTACCGCTCCAGACGACAACGACTCAGACCGGGCAGACAGGCAGCCTGGTTCTCCGTCGCAGCCATCAGGGTCTTCCGAGGATCTCCACGACAACACTTACACCATGGAAGCGACCACGTACACCCTTCGAGGATACGGCTGGCCATTCGTGAACGAGCAACCCATTACCTTCGAGCAGCGGTTGCCGTGGGTACGCGTCTGCGCGAACTGCAGGGTGGTTGCAGACGATGCGGTGCAGCTTCCCTGCCGTCACACCTTGTGTGGTCGATGCCTCAAAGACGCTTGTGATGGCCACAGCTGCGAACACAGGCACCGTTTCGGCCGGTGTCCCCTCGACGGTGGATACTTCATGGAGGAAGACGCCGTCGACACGTACTTCCCTCTGGAGTGCCTTATGGCCCTGCGGGTGCGCTGTTTCCATTCCGGTCTGGGCTGCCCGTTCAACGGAGTACTTGGACAACTTCAGCGTCACCTGCTGGGATGCATCTTCGGAGTCGGTAGCATCGCTGGCGCCTAGGCCTGGAGTCACCGGTGAATCTAGCCCTGTGCCGCTTACGACGGGCCGCATAGGCCTCTTCAATTGGTTAGCCTATGACCACGTGCACTGAACTTCGCTAACAGCGGCCTTTGAAGATGTACTGCTCGAGTGCGTAATAAATGTTGTTTGTCCTTTCCGCAATTGTTCCATTATTCGCGTGCCATGCGGTGGTCGGCTGGAAACGGCCTGAACAGCTGCAGCACGTTGATTAGGTTCATACCAGGTGTTTTTTTCCCTTCTTTTTTTCTCATCATCGCCTTTCTTCCCCGTGGCTGGATTTCTGGATGGGCATATACTTGTCAGTAAATAGTAAAACTATATTATATAGTTCAACTAGCAATATGTGGCCTTATATCGAGCCAGTCTGATGATGTACTAAGTTGTGGCAATGAGCGTATGAGTTTTCCACGTTAAAAAAAGCTGTAGCTAAAAGTACGTATTAGACTCCTTCCAATATTTTCGAGGTACGTTACAAGGATTCGTCATTGCCTTTATGGATGCAACTGCGAGGTTTCTCTTTTGTATTCTCCAAGATTCAATTTCAGTTGCTTCGCTAATAAGCAATTTTAAGAGGTACACTTATAATTCCCTCGCGTCAACTTCTTCTATTCTCTGGTGCAGCGTGCCTCTTTCAACGCAGCCCCCTCAGATGGCCATGATCTTCACTGCAGTAACAACTGCCGCCAGTGCTATCATCAAAATCGGCATGGTACCTCCCCGATCCCGCTCTATGACAGCTAGTGCTTATCGCAACATGAGCACAAAGATGCAATGACGCTTCTCTACCTATTCACTGAGTGATTGGTGGCTATGCGATCGCTTTGCAGCTCATGACATTTACAAAGATGTCAAAGTCGCAACTGCAATACAGAAATTAACAAAATCCGTAACCAACCAAACCATCGAAGCGCAACTCTACACCGTATGGCAAGTGCCGCTGATTGTGCTTTCAGTCGCCCGCACTTCTCGTTCGCAAACCGGCGTGAGTGATTCTTGTCGTACTGCTTGCTTTTTCGCTCAAAGCAGTTAGTTCTTGAAACTTCTTCGGGAGACGGCTTTAATGACAGCCCTACGCAAATCACTAATATAAACCTAAACGTTGGTAGCCCAAGTTACGGCGTCGTATAAGACCTAGCTTTGTTTTACGTTTAAAGGATTTTCGCACTTGGCAGTCCGATAAACACACTGCGACATTGGTGCTGTTAGATTCGTCTGCATGAAGTAGATTATGCTGTATAGACGGGGTTCTGCGCCAACATGATTAAGAATAAACCTACAACAGCTCGCTTTGATCGCAATCAGCTGCTCTTTGCGCTCAGTGGGTTACAAAAAGGAATTTATTTTAGGAACTCAGAAATCTACAAAAATCATGCGGCAAAAATCAGAACAATGTGCACTGATTGGTGAAAGTTCTATCTCGACTGGAACTTTAGAGTGTGTGTGAAAACGTTTATTGTAATGAGGTCCGGAGGCTCGACTTCTCAAGCCAAGGCGGGCCGCTTTCTTCAATGATTGTGGAGGGGTCACGGATAGTTACAGGTGTCAACAGGGTGACCCGTAGACGACCAGGTAGCTCGAGAGGGCATTGGCCACATTCGACGCGGTGGGTCCCAAGCAATTCTCGCGTCGCCTTTTCTCTCAGCGTCGTCCATGCCATGCATGCAATGCTATAGCACCAACCCGATGTGGTGGACCATACAGCACCAGTGGTAAAGTCGAAAGAAGAGGCAAAGAAGGCTTCCCTTTGGATCCAGTTATAAAGTATTCTAGATATTTCTAAGCAATAAAGGCCTTCGCCACATCCTCATTCTCAGTCATGAATGCCTCGCCACAGCAGCTCTGCCATGACCTGGTGCCATCAGCGACACAGGCAAGACATGGGTGCCACGTGCGATACGTCCTCGATTATTTTCTGCACCCATGGAAATCATTTCATTATCAATCTCGTCCTGTTTCCTGTCTTGTCCGCGTTTATTTTGCGCGGTCTTTTCTCAATGAATTCGCACCAACTAGCTCGCATTCCTACCGTTTACAGGAAAAAAAGAAGTTACCTCGTCCTTACGATTATTTATTTAGCTGGTAAATTACTGTACGAACGCATATTTTGCCTTAGAGCCATTTATTATGTGCTGCAGGCAGGAAATAAATGTGAAGCTTGACACAAACGCGCATTTTCTTTGCATAAGCTCTTTTTTTCATGGGTTTCTTCTGCGCCGTTTACTTAATGAGGCAGCGTTGGCTGCGTTGTCGCTGCTTTTCAATGGTCACAATATTTCTTTGAGCTCGATCCGGATCGGATGGTGTAGGTCTCCTCCAACACGAATAACTTGTGGCAAACTATCGCCGCAAAGTTTACACACGTAGCCCGGCCGCCACAGAAAATCATGCTTCCACAGTTCAGCGAAACAGAGTACACAGCACTGTACCCCCGCAGTTCTACATTTTTTTACGGTAGGCGGTTGTCTATGGAATGCGTTCTTTAAGCGCGACCGACAAGACCCCCCACCCCCCTCCCCCCATTATTTTGGCACACTCTTGCCCCGTCCCGTTTCGCTCTTCACAGTGGCGCACGTCGAGCAATATTAACTTTAAAAAAGTACGCGAAGCTGTTTTTCAACGAAAAAGCTCCTGTTTACAGGCATTTCTGCCTCAAATACGGTCTGCCTTCCCTTTCTCTTCCCCACCCAAGAGGAAGCACAAACACAAATGCATTTGCACTTACTCCGAATTGTCGTTCTTGAAATAGCCCAAGCCCAGCCCTTGTTAGCCCAGCGAAGCATTGTTATCAATGAATAGCCTTTAGCAGTACCAAACCCTCTCTGTGTAATTGGGTGCGAACCATTGTGGGATGGTAAAGGCGGAGCTGGTGAATTGAGACAATACATCTTGTGCCACTGTGTGGTCTTACTTATTTTCGCAACATTAGCAACCTGAGGCCCCCTCCACTCAATAAAAAAAATACATTTTTGCACTTTTAAAATCGCCACCCGTACACTACGACTTGCCACGCGAGTAATTCTAATGCATTGAACTTTGCGACTCACGTACTATTGGACTGTATATTTTTTATATTTTTTATTCATCCAATGTTCTACTGAGTGCCATATTTTGTGTCGCTATTCTCCCTTTTTACACAAATTTGTTTGCTTTGCCAAGTGACAAGGAGTAGCCGGTGCCACCATAAAGGCGCCAACCTCTCCTAATATTCATTTCAATAAAAAGAAATTCCCACGTCCTTCAGTAATATGCGAGAAATTGAAGAACAGCGCTGTCTCACTCCGGATATGACGTACCTACTTGAAGCGGCAGAAATGAATGTTCTCAAATAGGACGCGTCAACCTTGAAAAGGTGCCACAAGCATCTGCTATAAATATTTGGTTACATGACATCCACAGGATATACATTTCATACTTTTTGTTACACGACAGTCATTAGCACGAGACCATCAGAGGCAAGCGTCCTCGCCCTCCAATAAAACTAGGCGCACAACCATAGCTACCAAGAAAAGTTAAGGTAACGAAAAGAAGTGACGTAATGAATCGATTTAATTAAAATCTATACAGTTGGGTTAATAACGTTAATGTTTCTGATATTCCCCGGATTCACTGGGAAATATCGATGGAAACAAACTGAGCGTTGCTTGTGATGGGAAGAGAACCTGCAAATTCGACCTGACGATGGTATTGTCAATATTTTAGATCGTGCTGCAAAGATGCCTCCGTGCATAATTATGAATTGATTTTTTAAACTGATACGCGATGGAATATTTAGCCAGTTATGACACTGTACCTAATTGTTATTACGAGGAGTCGCGGGTTGGGAAAGGTGTGTAATGCTAGGGTGACAGCCGTAAGCCATTGCTTCGTGTAATTCAGTATGACTTATTACTTGTCCTTATCTAGTTTCATTTGTGGATTTACTTGCTTACAGCAATAGCCATGCCCAGTTTCTCGCGCGTCAACACGAAAAGCCGTGGTAGGCCAAACAGAGTTCGACGAACAAGCGGACATGAAGGGTGTTCAGGTTGGAGATTTCCTTTTTTTCTGCCATGCTTCAGAGAGTGCCACTGCGCATGCCCGAGAGAGTCTCCCAGGAAAATCCTTTACACAATTGGTATGGGAACAAGGTACTGCTGCCACGCTACAGCGATCGCTTTTACGATCAAGATATCCTGCAAGCCCAGCAAATAATAACAGCGCACGCATAACTAAATAAAGCATAAATACACGAATATAAATATTAGAAGTTCCCAAATCCACCTCGTCAATTGAGGGTTTTCATGTGGTACCCAATAATAATATAAATGTAATAGAATGAACCGCCCGCGAAGTATTTTTCGTGAAGCATATTACAAAATTTGCACTGCATTTTTTCACATTTGCGTTCCAGAAACAAGACAGTGTTATTGCTTGTTACCAAAGGATATTGATGTTTGTTAGCACATTGAGCTACTGCAGCTATACATACATACATACATACATACATACATACATACATACATACATACATACATACATACATACATACATACATACATACATACATACATACATACATACATACATACATACATACATACATACATACATACATACATACATACATACATACATACATACATACATACATACATACATACATACATACATACATACATACATACATACATACATACATACATACATACATACATACATACATACATACATACATACATACATACATACATACATACATACATACATACATACATACATACATACATACATACATACATACATACATACATACATACATACATACATACATACATACATACATACATACATACATACATACATACATACATACATACATACATACATACATACATACATACATACATACATACATACATACATACATACATACATACATACATACATACATACATACATACATACATACATACATACATACATACATACATACATACATACATACATACATACATACATACATACATACATACATACATACATACATACATACATACATACATACATACATACATACATACATACATACATACATACATACATACATACATACATACATACATACATACATACATACATACATACATACATACATACATACATACATACATACATACATACATACATACATACATACATACATACATACATACATACATACATACATACATACATACATACATACATACATACATACATACATACATACATACATACATACATACATACATACATACATACATACGATACCAACCTCCGAGACCCTTCTGGACGATTGGCACGTTGGAGTCTGCGACTCCAGGAGTTTGACATCACCATCGTATACAAGTCTGGTAGGAAACATGAAGATGCTGACACGCTATCACGAGCACCTGTTGCATCTCAGAATCCTGAAGAGGAAGACGACAGCGCCTTCCTGGGAGCCCTCAGCAGAGCGGACCTACTCGCTAAACAACGATCGGACGCTGAGTTCAGGCCCATCATTGATCACTTAGAAGGCGGCATCGCGCCCATTCCTCGCCCACTTTCGCGACGGTTGTCGTCATTTTGCCTTCGAGAGGGCATCCTATACAAAAGAAACACAGGTGCCGGCGACAAGCCACATCTTCTAGTAGTTCCTCAAGCCCTTCGCGACGACATCCTATTAGCCTGCCACGACGAGCCGACATCTGGTCACTTGGGTTACTCAAGGACAGCTGCATGTTTCGCAGTATGTAACTCTTAAGGCGTTCGTTAAGTTCCCCTCACCGACAGAAACATCTTCAAGTGCGCAGTAACAGCTTTTGAAACAAATACATGTACGAAGCAGAGGAGGCCGGTGTGCGGCTTTCCCTTTCGGGGTACTACATAAGAAAACGCGATCGGCAACACTTACGCAGACTTCTGAGCATACGCACATTGTGTAAAACGAACACTTTAACGCCGAGCACAGCCGCGACGCATCGCACATACAGGTGACGATTCATATGTTGCGAACACACTTCGTAACAGCAAGAACACAACTCGGACGTCGAGGTCACCACGACGCATCGCAGCCGGCAGAGAGAAGCAAATTTGTGGAGCACCTTCTGAAACCGCCGACAGAGTTCTTTCGTGTACCATACGTCTCACGTAGTCCTTTTTTTCCGGGTTGCAACGAAAGCCCGCGAAATATGAAAAAAAAAATGAAACACGTGGCAGAGCGTTTTCGCACTGGTATCGTGTTGCTCTCAAGCGTACATTCAGTGCAAGCCTCAGTTCACTGAGGCTTGGACTGAATACACGCTTGTAAACGCTTGAATGCACGCTTGCATCGAATGCGTGCATGCTTGCATCGAATGCACGCTTCTGTGCAAGCTCTCAGTTCACTGAGGCTTGCAAAGAACTGGTTTACTCGTGCCATATGAGTACGCGCTCATAAAATAGAGTGAAAAACTCGTGCTTACCAGCTGTCATTATTAAAGCAGAACATCTTTGCAGAACTGGAATTCCCGGTGTTGGAACACCGCACAGCCGCGGAACACATGCGATGCCTCGTTCAGCCGCGGTCGTCTAATGCTTGGTTGACCTTTGCTGCGTCTTCCGTTCGTTGCACGCCTGATCGAGCTTCTCCGTCTTATATTTCCCATCTTCGTACTTGGAACGACAACCGAAGCAGATGAGCAACCGCGATCCGATTTTCTATCTCGCTGAGCGAGGGGCAAGGGTGAGCGAAGGTAAGTTGGCAAAGATGAGCGGAGGTAAGCTTGAAGGACGCACAAAGACAAGCACTTGCTGCGCTTCGCGCGATTTAAAATTCACAGAAAGAGAATAAAAAAAAATAAGTTCGGATGTCCGGCAACGGCTTGGAGCGTGCATGTCGCTTGAAACCGAGTTTGGCACCTTCCGAGGGTCGGCTGCGACAAGCGATCAGATAGTGAGCACACCGGTTCTCTTCATTGAATTAAAACCGATATACGCAAAATAGGTTACGACACATACACACACCGCGGCTGATAATTTGGGTCACATCTTGGCGCCCCCGAGGGAGATTTCCGCGTACTGCAGTTTCCGATGCACCGAAAGGCTTCCCTGACGATCTTATATGAACGGACATTGCGTATATTTCGCAAAGTATGGTCTAAAACATCTCGAAATCGTTCCACAGCGCGCGATACATATACTTTGAAGCAGCGCCGCACCGGATCACACAAGTCGGAGAGGTGGAAAGGCTCGCCACCCACCCTCTCCTCCTCGCCCGATGAAAAGGTCTATAGGGGCCTCCGTTAAGGGTAGTAAACCAGAATGGCTTCTGCTAGCCTCCTTACATTTATGGAGGTCTTTCGATCTCCTTCAACTGAATACTTGTGCGATGTCATTTCATTTTGGTGTTGTTGATTTTATTTACTTTCTAGCTTTTGCTCCGCAATGCCTTTGGTTGCTTACAAAGGAAATTCGCACGTGAATGGTAAATCCATGGATCAAGTCACTTCAGAACCAATGGTGTTGGTGGCTGGGACGCAGGGATTGAGGCAGGGTATTTCCCCTTCATATACTCCAAAAGGGTAGAAGTATTTTCGCTTAACAAACATTTATGCGACCCTTAGGTCCGTAGTTTGTATTTATGAACATAATATTGGAAATGTTTTGCTACTCCGCGAACACCGATTACAGTGGAACCGTTATAGCCAATTAACTGGAATATATATTACCGTTCGAGTTTTACTGGCTTTACTGGATTCCTATACCGCGGCTGTCGTCTTTCACTGCACAAGCAATTTCACGAGATGACCACGATGACTATCGCGAAAGCTCGAAGATATGAGGTTCCGGAAGCATGAAGGTAAACTTGTAGCACAACGAAGCGGCTTCATGCGACATAATATATGCAGAAAAAACACACACACACACATCTCGCACCCGTTCAACAATGTGAGGCGTCGTAAAAGAAAGGTACATCATTTTGCTGTGAAGTGGAATCTCGAAGGAGCAGCTTCTAAAGCCGCCATGCAAATAGGTTTTCCAGGTATTGCTATTGCTTCGGGAACGTTTTGAATATGCCTCTCCAAGGTCAAAGCGACACACAGCCAACGTTAACCACGCGATCTTTTTTTTTTTGCTATGGCGTTCATGTTCTTGCAGTTTTCCTCCAGTTCCATATGGCGAGCTCTTGCCTGAGCGAAGGCGCCATACCTTTATTATTATTATTATTATTATTATTATTATTATTATTATTATTATTATTATTATTATTATTATTACATGTCAGCATTCTGTATTATCGTGGTCATAGGGGTGCTCATCAGTTGTCGCATATATTGAATACAAAAACATAACAGAACCGTTTATTTGATCAGCAGCTGAAGATGAAACATAAATATTACACTTTTGGCACACAAGAACTGGAAGAAAACATGTGGAGGGTCCGCCTGTCTTGTGGTCTTGGGAAAACAATGCGTGCAGTAACTAAGCAATGATAACTACATAAATAGGGGAGTATTAAGCATTGTTACTCCTTAAATACACGACTTATAAGAAATAAAGAAATTATCGCGGTAGATATACAACTATTGTTAATGTACAAGGATGCTGTTAGAAAACAATTACAGTCCACAAAAGTATTTTTTTCTTTATTAAGGGTACAACACAATGTAGCTCGTTCGCACAAAAATAGTGATAGAAGACAATTATACTGCACGCAATAACACATTGATTGAATAAATGTCCATGACGAGGTAGTGCGAGAAATGCTGTTTTTTGAATTTCTGCACTCATGTTTCACGAAAGCAATATTAAATTAGCAGAAAGAGCAAAGAACGTAAATCAGCATTAGTTTGGAAGTCTATGCTCTACTTATAAATAGTTCGTAGAAGAATATACTTTCATAATATTTTTTTCTCTGCGTAACCATTCTCTCTGTGTTGCGATGATGTCAGGAGATGGATACTGTAAACGCATCTGTCCATTTGTTCTCTCATTCGTTCCTGATATCACCAAGAGTCTGTAACTATACGGCAGTGATTAACCGGACGCGTAGTGCCTCTTTTTTATTATTATTATTTTTACTGCTTATAATCACCAACCGTTTATTGGCCACGAACTCTAAGAAAAAAAAGAAAACCTGCAAGCTCACACATAGTTACCACGCTAACAAGAATAACGAAAAAAAAAGTAGGGACGGAAGAGAGCGCTAGCGTCCTGTCCCTATCCCAACTTTTTTTCTGTCAGTCGTGTTAGCGCTAGTAACTATGTCCAACCAAATGTATCAACACCAACTAGCCCAACCTTCTGCATAAGTTACCCGCAAGCAAGGACACATTTCGCATGCGTGCCTAACCTGGCGGTGACTTGTAAACAACCTATTTCGCGCCGAGATATTCGGCCATGTTGGCGCAGAATGCCAGTGCGAGAAGCGTACGAGTAACCTGCGTGGTAATTTATGCAGATGCGTGTCGTGCGCAGAAGCAGGAGTACATCAGCCACGACTCGCCAATCGGGTACGCACGAGATGCGACTTCAGGCTACCCTTTCGCCTCCGAGATGCTCGCTCCCACTGCTATAAAATAATAATAATAATAATAATAATAATAATAATAATAATAATAATAATAATAATAATAATAATAATAATAATAACTTTATTCAGATCAATGTACAAAGACTGGTATGCGACACCGTCTGGATCCTTCGCCACAGGCTAGTTGTGGATCCATGCAATTATACGAAGCAAAATAAAGTATTTATACACAGGCGCAATCGTTCTTTGTTTTTTTTGTTTGTTTGTTTTATTTTGTATCTATGATACGCTACCGCAACTCAGTGAGCCATGGATCTTGTTACGAAAGTTTTTACACGTAAGCAGGAGCAACAGACTATATATGCAACAAATTAAACATTTTTGTAGCACGTTGGGGTATATTAACATCCTTATATCGGCACTTCTTTTTCTCGACCAGGAAGATAGATTAAAATCGGGCAACGGCTCATTCATTGGCGGATATGGCATTTGTGGCAGAGAAAACCTGCAGAAATGTGTACGACTGCGACGTGGGTCCTGATATAGTGATTGGCGACAAGATGTGCATTCGCTGTTCGCCATCAGTCGAATTCGGTATCCAAAAAAAAAAAAGATCTGCAGGAAAAGATCACATTCCACGGCCGTTCCCATCAGGGTGACACAGAAAGCAATATGGGTCGCTTCCGCGTGCCCGAGGCCGTGTATTCAACCCCCAGAGAACAAGATATTTTAAAGAAGACAAGCGCGAATGACATTAAAGATGGCGAATTGTAGCATACATGATCTCAAGTAGTGGTCACACAATTAAGCATTCGCACTGCAGAGAGCTAAGCCTCGCTTTGTGGTAACACAGCGTCGTACGTACAGCGGTCTGAGCGGAACGGACTTCACACTGGAAGCTACAAACACCGATGTACGTTTTTTTTTTGTCTAATCTCGAACCTCACTAAAGCGCAGCAACAGCCAAGTCGCAGGCTAATACATGGTGTAGCACGTAACTTGAGCCAGACATTGAACATATGCACATGTAGTTGGACCGAACCAAGGTAATAATTCGATACGTTGCAAACATTTCGTACTCAGCATACACTGGCGTTGCATTCCATACCTATAAGATTATGGCCTCTCCTCACACGTAGAACTTTCGTATTCTGCGCTGCTTCTATTTTTCGGACAGCTCCTTTCACGATTTCCTTACACACACAGCTTCATTCAAACCCGCAATAAGTAACATACGCATGCGGAACATGGACGTGTGGTTCGCACCGCGTTTCCGGAATGAACTACAAGTTGCCAAGCCTTGAACATAATTTAAATATAATCTTATACAGGTACAAGCATCACATAGGCTTTACATTAAAATAGCTTAAATATTTCCAAAACATGTAGCCTTATAATACTGTTAACTATCAGGATGCAATGCTGACTGCACAAGTGGTATTACTTTCAACCTCGACTGAAACTCGAATCTATAATATTGTTGGAAATGAATATGTTATAAATTTTTACTGTTGATATATGTATGAGCTGTCGAAGTCAAATCGGTTTATTTGCGTATTTACAATATATGCGTGTGTTAGTACATATGTGGAAGAATAGGTGCATGTCACCTGTATATATTCAGTATAGTTTTTTTTTTCATAAATAATCTGTTTCATCTCCAGAATGTCGCCACTGCTAAAAGTTTTCAGGTTGCCCGAGCCCAGTCAAGCTGTCAAAGAACAGCTTTTTTGCCCACGTATCCCCACCAGACATATCTATTTTTTCTGCAAAATTATAATGAAATGAAATGCTATTTTCCGTCTCTTGGAGATACCCAGATAACTGTTCACATCACGCCAAATTAGATCATTCTGCTTAATTAACATAATAAACTTCTCGAACATTGTATCTAGATGAAAAGTGGCAATTACAAAATTGCAGAGCAACATGAAAAACTCCCGATGCAGCTTTCTGTTGCTCAGCACCTGCTACATAAAAGTGTTTTTCCGAGTGTGAAAGAATCTCGGGAATACACGCGAGATTCTTTCGAGCGATGCCATAGTCGCAAAGAAACTGCTGCAGGCAAAAGAAGTGTTGATTTGATGTGCGACCACTCCCGTAGTTTCGCCTTGACCCTGGAGTGCGCTTTAACAATGCAGCTCTGCTTTTTCACGCCCTGCGCAATTTGTCCGCTTGAAATACTTCCATGGTGCCTATTTTTGAGAAATAGCAGAGACGTACAGGGCCGTACCTTGAACTGAAGTTGATCCAGTTTTCCCGGAACCCCTCTCGTGTCGTAGTAGTAGCGTTTGCTTGCCTTCTCACGTCTGCTTTTTCCTACCCCCCCCCCCCTCCAACCCCCTTGCATGACAAAGGCGTCCTCTCCCCCATCGTCTCTTAAAGTTCTATCAACGTCCCCTCTGGACACGCACGTTTGTAATACCGTAAGCGCTGCAGTTTCTGAAATGATTCTGGAGGGGTCACGGATAATGACAGCTGTAACGAGGAAGATGTGTTGACGACTAGGGAGTTCCAGAGGCCACTGTGCACATTCGACGCGGTGAGGTGCAAACAAGTTTCACGCATCGCCTTACCTCTCTGCCTCACTCTATCATGTATGCAATGCTCTGAGCCATAATCCCACGTGGTAGGCAGGACAGCACCAGCGGGCAAGTTGAAAGACGAGACAAAGAAAGCTACCTTTTGAATCAAATTCTCAAGTATTCTAGATCTTTCTTGGTACTGGCGCGAACACACACCAGAAACGAGGAAGGAGACGGGACAAGCGCTCTGTCCCTTCTCTTTCCTCTTTTCTTGTGTGTCTTCGCGCCTAGTACCCAAAAAGAATTGTGAACAACTCGCCCAACAAGACTACATCTTATTCTAGATGTTTTAAAGCAATAAATGACTTCGCGGCACCCTCAATGTCAATCACGAATTTGTCTGCACAGCAGCTCCGCCATGACCAGTTGCCATCAGCAACGCAGGCAAGACATGAGTGCCACAGACGATTTCGTTATCGGCTGTTACTCGTAGAAGCACCCTCGGTTATTTTCTGCCACAATGGAAATAATTTCCATATCAATCTCGTCCTGTTTCCTTCCTTGTCCGTATTTATTTTGCGCGGTCTTTTCTTCGTGGATTCGCACCAACTAGCTCGCATTCATACCTTTTAAAGGAAAAAAAGAACTTACCTCATCCTAACGATTACTTATTTAGCTGGTAAATTACTGTATGAGAAGATGTTTTGCCTGAGAGCCATTAAATATGCGCTGGAGGTAGTAAATAAATGTAAAACTTGACACAAGCACGCATTTTCTTTGCATAAGCACTTTTTTCGTGGCTTTCTTCTGCACCGTTGACTTAAACACGCCGCGCTGGCTATGCTGTAGCAGCGTTTCCATGGTGAAAATAATTCTTTGAGCTTTATCCAGAACGGATGGTGTAGGTCTCCTTCAGCACAAAGAAGTTGTGGCAAAGAATCGCCGTAAAGTTTACACACCTAGCCAGGCGGCCACAGAAAATTCACGCTTCGACAATTCAGCGAAATGGAGGAGGACACAGCGCTGTACCGCCGCAGTTGTAAACTTTTTTACGGTAGGCGGTTGTCTATGGAATGCGTCCTTAAAGCATGACGGACAAGAGTCCGCGTTTGTCCTTTCAAATGTCAAGGGATGAATTTTGAGCCTGGAGGGCGTCCAAAAGAAGAAAAAAAATCAGAATAAATACGGAAGTTCAATTTTTTTTTTCAGATGAAAAGTTACGCAGTTCCCACGCACTCTCCGAATCGATGTAAGCGACGCTTTCTGCACCGGTTGTTTTGATTGACGATAATTAGCGAGGATGTCGGCTGCGAAAGCCTAACTTCTGCAACGCTTAGCGCGTTGTTGTAAACGTTAGCTTGAGTGCACCACTGCTGTTTGTATATACCTATTATATATATATATACATATATGTACTAACATTTCAGAAGTAGCATGGCCTTCGTCAGAATCAACCAGGCCACATTTATTCTAACGTGAAGACATCACAAATATAATTTTCGATTTTCGTAAGTGTGCCACTTCATTTGTTCAGCTACCTATGCCCGGAACCTAACGAACTTAGGTTCCTTTTATATATATATATATTTATATTAAACAGCCTGTACTGTTAGCGCTTACAACATATAGTGTTAAAGCAACTTGCTAAAAAATGCGCAGCCATGCTTCTAAAGATATTTGCTGAAAGCACCATAACTGAAAGGGTGTCAGTAACTTTGTCTATTGTCAGGTGGGAGCAGCTGGTTAAGAGGTATGCGGACATGGTTAGGCCAATTACTACAGCTTGCATTTTTTCCCACAAGTACCAAGAATTGAGAGAGTTGGAATACCTTCGTGACTTTCAGCCTTTATTTTGTTTCTTCTTTGTGTAGTTCCTGCGCTGAATGATGACGAATGAATTGCTATTTGCCTTTCCTGGAAAAGTTCACCCCTCCTTGGACGATGAGCGTGTATGTGACCCACTCTCTCTCTCTCTGCTGCCGGCATTCCTTCCATTGTTGCTCGAAACACGTCCAGCGATACGTTAATTTTTCAAACTCACTCTCCAACAACTTGTCACCAATCACAACCCCGAAGAGAGGCCCCACCTACCAGGCTATAAAAGGCACAGTGTGCATCTCGGCGACACTCTTCTCGTCTCCCAGCTCGTCCGAGTCAGACCGACGTGACGTCACGCACATCCTCGCTGCGAACAAGCTTGACGACCTGTGGCTGGCCCCAGAAGAAAGCAGTGAGGCGCCCATCATTGCCCCATCGTCTTGGAAGTATTAGCTTCGACCTAGGGAGCCACAACTACCAGAGAGGAACGGAGAATCTGTCCATCGCCGACCCTGCGACCGGACTACCGCTCCCGACGACGACGACTCAGACCGGGCAGATAGGCAGCCTGGTTCTCCGTCGCAGCCATCAGGGTCTTCCGAGGATCTCCACGACAACACTTACACCATGGAAGCGACCACGTACACCCTTCGAGGATACGGCTGGCCATTCGTGAACGAGCAACCCATCACCTTCGAGCAGCGGTTGCCGTGGGTACGCGTCTGCGCGTACTGCAGGGTGGTTGCGGACGATGCGGTGCAGCTTCCCTGCCGTCACACCTTGTGTGGTCGATGCCTCAAAGACGTTTGTGATGGCCACAGCTGCGAACACAGGCACCGTTTCGGCCGCTGTCCCCTCGACGGTGGATACTTCATGGAGGAAGACGTCGTCGACGTGTACTTGCCTCTCGAGTATCTTATGGCCCTGCGGGTGCGCTGTTTCCATGCTGGTCTGGGCTGCCCGTTCAACGGAGTACTTGGGGAACTTCAGCGTCACCTGCGGGGATGCATCTTCGGAGTTGGTAGCATCGCTGGCGCCTAGGCCTGGAGTCACCGGTTGATGTAGCCCTGTGCCGCTTACGACGGGCCGCATACACCACTTCAATTGGTTAGCCTATGACCACGTGCGCTGAACTTCGCAACAGCGGCCTTTGAAGATGTACTGCTCGAGTGCGTAATAAATGTTGTTTGTCCTTTCCCCAATTGTTCCATTATTCGCGTGCCATGCGGTGGTCGGCTGGAAACGGCATGAACAGCTGCAGCACGTTGATTAGGTTCATACCAGGTGTTTTTTTTCCTTCTTTTTTTCTCATCGTCGCCTTTCTTCCCAGTGGCTGGGTTCCTGGATGGGCATATACTTGTCAGTATATAGTAAAACTATATTATATAGTTCAACTAGCAATATGTGGCCTTATATCGAGCCAGTCTGATGATGTACTAAGTAGTCGCAATGAGCGTATGAGTTTTCCGCGTTAAAAAAAGCTGTAGCTAAAAGTACGTATTACACTCCTTCCAATATTTTTGAGGTACGTTACAAGTATTCGTCATTGCCTTTATGGATGCATCTGCGAGGTTTCTCGTTTGCATTTTCCAAGATTCAATTTCAGTTGCTTCGCTAATAAGCAAATTTAAGAGGTACACTTTTATTTCCCTCGCGTCAACTTCTATTCTCTAGTGCAGCGTGCCTCTTTCGAGGCAGCCCCCTCAGATGGGCATGATCTTCACTGCAATAACAACTGCCGCCAGTGCTGTCATCGAAATCCATATAGTGTCTCCCCGATCCCGCATATGACAGCTAGTGCTTATCGCAACATGAGCACAAAGATGCAATGACGCTTCTCTACCTATTCACTGAGTGATTGGTGGCCGTGCGATCGCTTTGCAGCACATGACATTTGCAAAGATGTCAAAGTCGCAACTGCAATACAGAAATTAACAAAATCCGTAACCAACCAAACCATCGAAGCGCAACTCTACACCGTATGGCAAGTGCCGCTGATTGTTCTTTCAGTCGCCCGCACTTCTCGTTCGCAAACCGGCGTGAGTGATTCTTGTCGTACTGCTTGCTTTTTCGCTCAAAGCAGTTAGTTCTTGAAACTTCTTCGGGAGACGGCTTTAATGACAGCCCTACGCAAATCACTAATATAAACCTAAACGTTGGTAGCCCAAGTTACGGCGTCGTATAAGACGTGCCTTTGTGTTACGTTTAAAAGCATTTTCGCAGTTGCCAGTCCAATACACACACTGCGACATTGGTGCTGCTAGATTCGTCTGCATCAAGTAGATTATGCTGTATGGACGGGGTTCTGCGCCAACTTGATTGAGAATAAACCTACGGCAGCTCGCTTTCATCGCAATCAGTAGCTCTTTGCGCTCAGTGGAGGACAATAAAGAATTCGTTTCTTGGTACGCGGAAATCTACAAAAATTGTGCGGCAGACATCAGAACAGTGTGCACTGATTGGTGAAAGTTGTATCTCGACTCGAACTTTAGCGTGTGTGTATGAAAACCTTTATTGTAATGAGGTCCAGAGGCTCGACTTCTCAAGCCAAGGCGGGCCGCTTTCTTCAATTATTGTGGAGGGGTCACGGATAGTTACAGGTGTCAACAGGGTGACCCGTAGACGACCAGGTAGCTCGTGAGGGCATTGGCCACATTCGACGCGGTGGGTCCCAAGCAATTCTCGCGTCGCCTTTTCTCTCAGCGTCGTCCATGCCATGCATGCAATGCTATAGCACCAACCCGATGTGGTGGACCATACAGCACCAGTGGTAAAGTCGAAAGAAGAGGCAAAGAAGGCTTCCCTTTGGATCCAGTTCTAAAGTATTCTAGATATTTCTAAGCAATAAAGGCTTTCGCCACATCCTCATTCTCAGTCATGAATGCGTCGGCACAGCAGCTCTGCCATGACCTGTTGCCATCAGCGACACAGGCAAGACATGGGTGCCACGTGCGATACGTCCTCGATTATTTTCTGCACTCATGGAAATCATTTCATTATCAATCTCGTCCTGTTTCCTCTCTTCTCCGCGTTTATTTGGCGCTGTCTTTTCTCAATGAATTCGCACCAACTAGCTCGCATTCCTAGCTTTTAAACGAAAAAAAGAAGTTACCTCGATCGTCCTAACGATTATTTATTTAGCTGGTCAATTACTGTATGAAAGCATATATAGCCTTAGAGCCATTTATTATGCGCTGCAGGCAGGAAATAAATGTGACGCTTGACACAAACGCGCATTTTCTTTGCATAAGCTCTTTTTTTTTCATGGGTTTCTTCTGCGCCGTTTACTTAATGAGGCAGCGTTGGCTGCGTTGTCGCTGCTTTTCAATGGTCAAAATAATTCTTTGAGCTCGATCCGGATCGGATGGTGTAGGTCTCTTCCAACACGAATAACTTGTGGCAAACTATCGGCGTAAAGTTTACACACGTAGCCCGGCCGCCACAGAAAATCATGCTTCCACAGTTCAGCGAAACAGAGTACACAGCACTGTACCCCCGCAGTTCTATATTTTTTACGGTAGGCGGTTGTCTATGGAATGCGTCCTTTAAGCGCGACCGACAAGACCCCCCACCCCCCTCCCCCCATTATTTTGGCACACTCTTGCCCCGTCCCGTTTCGCTCTTCACAGTGGCGCACGTCGAGCAATATTACCTTTAAAAAAGTACGCGAAGCTGTTTTTCAACGAAAAACCTCCTGTTTACAGGCATTTCTGCCTCAAATACGGTCTGCCTTCCCTTTCTCTTCCCCACCCAAGAGGAAGCACAAACACAAATGCATTTGCACTTACTCCGAATTGTCGTTCTTGAAATAGCCCAAGCCAAGCCCTTGTTAGCCCAGCGAAGCATTGTTATCAATGAATAGCCTTTAGCAGTACCAAACCCTCTCTGTGTAATTGGGTGCGAACCATTGTGGGATGGTAAAGGCGGAGCTGGTGAATGGACACAATACATCCTTATGCCAGTGTGTGGTAGAACTTATTTTCACAACATTAGCAACCTGAGGCCCCCTCCAATCAATAAATAAAAATACATTTTTGCACTTTTAATATCGCCACCCGACACTACGACTTACCACGCGAGTAATTCTGATGCATTGAACTTTGCGACTCACGTGCTATTGGACTGTATATTTTTTATTCATCCAGTGTTCTCCACTGAGTGCCATATTTTGTGTCGCTATTCTCCCTTTTTACACAAGTTTGTTTGCTTTGCCAACTGACAAGGAGTAGCCGGTGCCACCATAGAGGCGGCAACCTCACATAATATTCATTTCAATAAAAAGAAATTCCCATGTCCTTCAGTAATATGCGAGAAATTGAAGAACAGCGCTGTCTCACACCGGATATGACGTACGTACTTGAACCGGCAGAAATTAACATTCTCAAATAGGACGCGTCAACCTTGAACAGGTGCCACAAGCATTTGCCGTAAAGAACTGATTACATGAGTGCCGCACGATATGCATTTCAGACTTTTTCTTTCACGACAGTTATTACCACGTGACCAGCAGAGGGAAGCGTCCCCGCCCTCCAATAAAACCGGGCGCACAACAATAGCAGCCAAGAAAAGTTAAGCTAACGAAAACAAGTGACGTAATGAATCGATTTAATTAAATTCTGTACAGTAACGTTAATAACGTTAACGTTTCTGATATTCCCCAGATTCACTGGGAAATATCTATGGGTAACAAACAGAGCGTTGCTTTTGATGGCAAGAGAACCTGCAAACTTGACATGACGAACGTATTGTCAATATTTTACATCTTCTGCAAAGATGCCTCCGTGCATAATTATGAATTGATTTTTTAAACTGATACGCGATGGAATATTTTGTCAGTCATGAAACTCTACATCATTGTTCTTACGCAGAGACGCGGGTTGGGAAAGGTCTCTAATACTAGGGTGACAGTCATAAGCCATTGCTTCGTTTAATTCAGTATGACTTATTACTTGTCCTTATCTAGTTTCATTTCTGGATTTACTTGCTGACAGTAATGGCCATGCCCAGTTTCTCGCGCGTCAACACGAGAAGCCATCGTAGGCCAAACAGAGTTCGACGAACAAGCGGACATGAAGAGTGTTCAGATTAGAGATCTCCATTTTTTTTCTGCCGTGCTTCAGAGAGTGGTACTGCGCATGCGCGAAAGGATTTCCCAGGAATATCCTTTACACAATTGGTATGGGAACAAGGTACTGCTGCTACTCTACAGCGAACGCTTTTACGACGAAGATATCCTGCAAGCCAAGCAAATAATAACAGCGCAAGCATAACTAAATAAATGCATAAATAAACGACTATAAACATTAGAAGTCCCCAAATGCACCTCATCAATTCAAGGTTTTCATGTGGAAGCCAATAATAATAAAAATTCAATAGAATGAACCACGCACGCAGTATTTTTCGTGAAGCATATTACAAAATCTGCACTGCACTTTTTCACATTTGCAGTCAAGAAACAAGACAGTGTTATTGCTTGCTACCAAAAGATATTGACGTTTGTGCAGGCAGGCAGTGCAGGCAGAATGCAAGAACACTGGTGAATTGATCCTTGGATACGCGGAAAGCATATTTGCGTGATGATCGGGGTGAATCCGGGATCTTGCACCATTAGTACATTCCTTTGGAGCCTGGTTCAAGCTAGCTTGGTAACTAATTATAATAAATGTACAAGTTCATTATTCCCAACAAATGTCGAGTGAGAGCTTTATCTGAACAAGATATCTTAGGACCACGATAATGAAGGCTCAGGTAAAGGGCGCAGTTCGTAAGCCAGAGATTATATATAGAATCGCTGACTAACTTTCCGCTAACTTTAGCCTGAATTTAAACGTATGCTGATGCACTCCAAGACGACGCGACGAGGTGCATGTTGCTCACTTTTGTAGGTAGTGTGTCACGCTATCTTTTGTATTTTGCTGAATTGGATAACTAGTGAAGATTAATTTGCCAACTTCTGAAGCAGCAAAGTTGGGCAAAAAATTATAAGTAGAAAGTTGTAGGACGCTTGGAAAAACGTCCGATTAGGCAGTTTCTAACTTTATATCTATTAAGCATTAGTGTTTCAGCTTACTGCGGATTCCCGCGAAATAAAAAATATACTACGCGACATACTCGCGTGCATGCCGTGCTATATATTAGTGCTACTTATAACCCCGTCCCATCTGTACGACTGATCTCATTCCTTGCTTTTTACACTTCCCCCTTGAGCCTCTGCGTAAGGCAGTAAGCCGGAATGACTTCTGCTAGCCTCCTCACATTTATATCGGTCTTTCGATCTCCTTTAACTGGATACCGGTGTGATCTCATTTAAATATTCTTATTTTTATTTACTTTTTAGCTTTTTCTCCGAACTGCCTTTGGTTGCTTACATGAGAAATTCGCACGTGAATGGTAAATGCGTGGATCAAGAGAGAGAGAGACAGAAGAAAGGAGAAAGGCAGGGACGTTAACGAGATGGGGAGATACGGTTTGCTACCCTACGCTGGGGAGATAGGGGAAGGAGAAGCAAAGTGATATCAAAGTAGAGATAAAGAAAGAACGGAGCACCGTCATACAGTCACAGTCGGTCACTGTCGCCGCGTACCGTCACCGCACATCACTGTATACCACTTGCAGCATTGTAAACATCTGTTCCGGCTACACCCGCTTCTCCAGTTCTGTTGCACTTAAAAACTACAACAGTGCCCTCGTCACCCTCCGCTGCGATGGCTTGTGGTGTCGGCATTCTGAAATAAGTTCCTCTGTTAGATGTATTTGGTCAAAGCGCGCTATCGTAATTGCGAGTGATCGTGTGTGTAAATTGTAGCGAGGACAGTCACAGAGAAGGTGTTGAAGAGTCTATTCGCTATCATGCGTGGATCAAAGTCATTCAGAACCGTTGGTGGCTGAGATGCCGGGATTAAGGCAGGGAATTTCTTTATCTGCGTTGAAGTATTTTCGCTGCAAATGTATGTGCATCTTTAATATATTCAATTACGGGGTTTTACGTGCCAAAACCACAATCTTATTACGAGGCACGCTCATTAGTCTGTGTTTATGAATATAATATTGAAAATGATTTGATATTCTGCAAACACAGATTACAGTCGAACCATAATAGCAAATTACTGAAATATATGTTAGTGTTCGAGTTTCATTAGCTGTCTTTTTCTTGTCCTATCAAGATGTTTCACTATGGCTTGCTATTCCGCGGCTGTAGTCTTTCGCTGCCCAATCATTTTCACGAGACAACCACGACGACGATGGCGAAAGCTCGAAGATATGAGATTCCGAAAGCATGAAGGTAAACTTGAAGCACAACGGAGCGGCTTCATAGGAAATATTATATGCAGAATAAAAAAAGGCACAACGTCTAGCGCCCATTGCACGACCTGATGCATCGTAAAGAAAAGGTACATCATTTGGCTGTAAAGTGACATCTCGAAGAAGCAGCTTCTAAATTCGGTCAGCATCTAAAGCAGCTTCTAAAGCTACTAAACTTATGTAGCAATGACTGGTCCCCCCTCAAAGAAAGGAGACACACGGCCAACGTGAACTATGCGATCTTTTTTTTTTTTGTAGCTATCGCGTTCATGTTTTCCCACTTTCCCTCCTGTTCCCTATGGGCTGAGCGTTTTAAAGTTACACCCAGTTTTACATACTCCTAGTGAATCTTGAAAATCTGGAAAGCTGTCCTTCAGGCTATACATTCTGCGTTATTGTGGTTATAGGCATGCTGCAGAAATGAGAACAATCCGGTGTAACAGATATAGAATAAAAAACAAAATAGAACCACTTATTTGGTCACCAGCTGAATAGAATGCATAAAAATGTTACATTTCTGGGACCCAAGAACTTAAATTAAACTATGGGGTTTTACGTGCCGAAACCACTTTCTGATTATGTGGCACACCGCAGTGGAGGACTCCAGAAATTTCGACCACCTGGGGTTCTTTAACGTGCACCTAAATCAAAGTACACGGGTGTTTTCGCATTTCGCCCCCATCGGAATGCGGCCGCCGTGGCCGGGATTCGATCCCTCGACCTCGTGTTCAGCAGCCTAACACCATAGCGACTGAGCAACCGCGGCGGGTCGACCGAAGAACTTGAAAAATAACTTGTGGAAGGTCCCTCTGTTAAGTGGGGTTGTGAAAACAATCTGTGCAACATCTAACGAATGATAACTATATAAATTGTGAGTATATAAGCACTGTTACTGCTTAAACATACAACGCATAAGAAATTAAAAAGAGAATTGTGGTAGCTAACTTTCGGTAATTCACAAAGATGCTGCTAGAAAACATACAGTCGACAAAATTAAAATTTTTTTTATTAATAAACGTACAACACAACGTAGCTCGTTTGCACACAAATAGCGATAGAAGACCATTAGACTATACACGAAATAAAATATTGCTTCAATAAATGTGAAAGTCTAGGTAGTGCTAGAAATGCTGTCTGCTGAATTTGTGTACTCTCGTTTGGTGAAACCAGTATTAAATCTGCAGAAAGAGTAAAGAAGTCAAATCAGAGAGAGAGAGAGAGAGAGAGAGAGAGAGAGAAAGGCAAAGGAAAGACAGGGAGGTTAACCAGAGATTATCTCCGGTTGGCTACCCTGTTCTGGGGGAAGGGAAAGGGGATGCAATAGGTGAGAAAGAAAGAAGGATAAAAAAAAGGAAAAAAAACCTAAGCACACACACGCACGTACACACGAACTATTTATGTGGGCACTGTCACGCAACCCGCAAAGGCATTCCTAGTCTTACGCAGTGTCACCGTACAGTCCTGCGCCACACAGTGTACTGTCACAATTTGTCAGAAAGTCCCGTGTCTTTCAAGTATCGCAGCAGCGCCTTCATAGCGGATCGCGCTGATGTTCGCGAAGGCCAGGTCCCGAGGATCTTGTCTTCTGTCATAGGGCGCTTGTCCAGTTTGTCTAAGGTGGCTGACAGGACAGTTCTCTGTCGGTTAAAACGAGAGCACTGACAAAGAAGATGCTCGATCGTTTCGTTGCACCCGCAGAAGTCACACAGTGGGCTGTTGACCATTCCGATAAGGAAAGAGTAGGCATTTGAAAATGCTGCTCTAAGCCATAGACGGATAAGAAGGGTGCAGTCACGTCATGGAAGCTCGGACGGAATATGGAGTTGTAAATTAGGGTCCAGAGTATGGAGGCGTGCAATTGTGAAATCGGATGATTTCCACTGGGCTAATGTCAGGTCACGCGCAAGTGTGGCAAGTTTTTTCGCTGCGTCGGCTCTCGAAAGAGGAATGGCAACGCAGTTGACGCTGTCATGGGCAGATCGGGCAGCTGCGTCTGCTCGATCATTGCCATGTATGCCACAGTGACTAGGCAACCACTGATATATTATATCGTGTCCTTCGTCAACTAGTCGATGGTTGACTTCTCTGATCTCTGCGGCGAGCTGCTCATGTGATCCATGGCGCAGTGCTGAGAGTACACTCTGTAGGGCTGCCTTGGAATCACAGAAGATTGACCATGCCTGGGATGGTTCCTCCTTAATAAAATGAAGAGCCGCACGCAGGGCTACGAGTTCAGCAGCTGTCGTTGATGATAGATGTGACGTCTTTAGCTGTATCTTGACGGATCTTCTTGGTATCAGCACAGCGCCAGCTACGCTTGCAGATGTAACTGAACCGTCGATGTAAACGTGTACGCGGCCACTGTGCACCTCATGTAAATGTTCTAACGTGGCCTGCTTAAGGGCAAACGAGGACATGTTGGCTTTCTTCATGATTCCTGGGATGGTGAGGCGTATGTCAGGTCTTTGCCGGCACCATAAAGGTAAGGATGGTCTTGCTGCAGGCATGTAGTTCGATGGCAATGAGGGGCGATTGGCATCAATTAAACGACTGAAAGTTGTGTGTGGCCTTTCTGTGGGTAGAGCGGCAAGATGGTGAGAAGGCAATCGGGCAACGTGCCGAATATGCGCCCTGAGAGCGTCGGTTGCCAAGTACGTTGATATTGGGTGATCTCGAGCTATGACGATCGTTGCCGCTGTAGACGCACACCTCGGAAGACCGAGACACGTCCTTAGGGCCCGAGCTTGTAGTCCCTGGAGTACACGCAAGTTTGTTTTGCAGGTGTTGCATATCACAGGGAGGCTGTATCAGGATTCGTTAGGAAGGCTATGTCGTAGTAATAAATAGTTCGTATAAAAATACACTTACAAAATCTTTTTTTTTTGTCTGTGTAGCCATTCTCTGTGTCTTGCGATGATGACAGTAGATGGATAATGTAAACGCATCTATGAATTTATTATTTCGCTCGTTCCTGATATCTGCAAGAGCCTATAACTAAGGCGGGGATGAACCGGACGCCTAGGGCCACGTTCCTTATTATTACTTTTTCACTGCTTATGATCACGAAGCCTTTATTGTCACCAAACATTGCGAAAGAAAGAAATGGAGAGGAGAGGCAGGGAGGTTAACAAGATATCAGTCTCCGGTTTGCTACCCTACAGTGGGGATGGGAAACAGTGGTTAGAAAGAGGACAGAGAAGAAGGCGTTAAAACAACAACAACAAAAACAAAAAACCCAAAGAAACATACCCGCAAGCTGAGACATACCGTATTTTGGCGATTCTAACCACCCTCCGATTCTAAGCCCCCCCCCCCCCCCCACACACACACACACACTCTATTTGCGGGAAAAAGTTAGAAAAAAGGTGTGCTTGCGAATCTAAGCACCCCCCGTCTTTGTTAGGAAGACCGCGTAGCCAAGGCCGGCAAACGCGTTTGCTTACTCTAGAATCATTGCTCGGCGGACCTGCAGGCACGCGTTCGATGTCTCTGTTGGACGCGTTTCGCGGCCATCTGACTCCGGAGGTAAGGACAAAGCTTCGTAACATCGACAGCGACGTGGTTGTGATTCCGGGTGGCATGACGCCAGTGCTGCAACCTCTCGACGTTTCAGTCAACAAGCCCTTCAAAGCCAATCTCCGACAGGAGCACGAAGAGCGGGTGCGAAATCCTGACCGGAAGATGACGCCGACGGGAAAGCTGCAGAAAGCGTTCCCATCAACCATCGCAAAGTGGATTTCGGATGCGTGTAAGAGGGTCCAAGTGGACGTTGTGGTCAAATAATTTGAGAAGTGCTCGATCCCAAACAACTTCGACGGAACGGAAGACGACCTGCTGTGGGATACCGAGAGCAGCGGTTCAAACAGTGCGACGTACTCGAGTGGCAGTGATGGTGACTGAGCATCCTACACAAGCGGTGGATTCATTGTCTACACCGATTTTTCTTCCGAATGTTTGTAAAATAAAATGGTATTTCTCGAGCCCATCTCGTCGTGATGTCGCAGCGAAAAGAGGGAGGGGGGTAGGGTTATTCTAGATTTTTCGAATCTAAGCACCCTCCCTCACTTTGGGCATTGCGATCGTGAAAAAAAGGCGGTGCTTAGAACCGAGTAAATACGGCAGTAACTAGTGCTAATAAGATTGACGAAAAAGAAAAGTCGGTACAGGACAGAGCGCTAGTGTCCTGTCTCTGTGCCAACTTTTTTTTAAAGTCTTGTTAGCGCTAGTAACTATACGACAAACGTACGAGTAATCTGCATGTTAATTTATGCCGATGCGTGTCGTGCGCAGAAGCAGGAGTACAACACTGACGACCCACTAATGAGCTACGCACGAAATGCGACATTGAGCTACTCTTTTGTCTAATAATAATAACTTCATAATATTAATAATTTTATTCAGATCAATTACACGACTTGTATGCGACAGCGACGGAACCCTTAGCCATAGGCTATAGTGGTGGATCCATGAAATTATACGAAGGAAAATAAAGGATTCACACACGGGCGCAATCGTTCTTTCTTTGTTTGTTTTGTTTTGGACATATAATACGCTACCACAACCCAGTGCATGAGCAACGGGTCTGCTTATGAAAGTTCGCACACGTAAGCAGGAGCAACCTTTATGTGCAACGGATGATACATTTTTTTGTAGCACGTTGGGGTCGAGATTAACATTCTTATACTGGCACTTCTTTTTCCCGACCAGGAACATCGAATAATATCGGGCAACGGTTCATTTATTGGCCGGATGTGGCACTTGTAGCAGGAAAAAGCTGCAGAAATGTGTACGACTGCGACGTGGGTTCTGATATAGTGAATGGCGACGAGATGTGCAGTCGCTGCTCGCCATCGGTCGTATTAGGTATCAAAAAATAAAAAAAAACCTGCAGGAAAAGTTCACATTCCACGGCCGTTCCCATCAGAGTGACACAGAAAGCAATATCAATCACTTCCACGTGCCCGAGGCCGTGTATTCAACCTCCAGAGAACAAGATATTTTAAAGAAGACAAGCGCGAATGGCATTAAAGATGGCGAATCGTCGCATACATGATCTGAAGTGGTGGTCTCAGAATTAAGCATTCGCACTGCGGAGAGCTAAGCCTCGCTTTGTGGTAACACAGCGTCGTACATACAGCGGTCTGAGCGGAACGGACTTCACACTGGAAGCTACAAACACCGATGTACGTTTTTTTTGTCTAATCTCGAACCTCACTAAAGCGCGGCAACAGCCAAGTCGCAGGCTAATACATGGTGTAGCACGTAACTTGAGCCAGACAATGAACATATGCAAATGTAGTTGGACCGAACCAAGGTAATAATTCGATACGTTGCAAACATTTCGTACTCAGCATACACTGGCGTTGCATTCCATACCTATAAGATAATGGCCTCTCCTCACACGTAGAACTTTCGTATTCTGCGCTGCTTCTATTTTTCGGACAGCTCCTTTCACGATTTCCTTACACACACAGCATCATTCAAACCCGCAATAAGTAACATACGCATGCGGAACACGGACGTGTGGTTTGCACCGCGTTTCCGGAATGAACTACAAGTTGCCAAGCCTTGAACATAATTTAAATATAATCTTATACAGGTACAAGCATCACATAGGCTTTACATTAAAATAGCTTAAATATTTCCAAAACATGTAGCCTTATAATACTGTTAACTATCAGGATGCAATGCTGACTGCGCAAGTGGTATTACTTTCAATCTCGACTGAAACTCGAATCTATAATATTGTTGGAAATGAATATGTTATAAATTTTTACTGTTGATATATGTATGAGCTGTCGAAGTCAAATCGGTTTAATTGCGTATTTACAATATATGCGTGTGTTAGTACATATGTGGAAGAATAGGTGCATGTCACCTGTATATATTCAGTATAGTTTGTTTTTTTTTCATAAATAATCTGTTTCATCTCCAGAATGTCGCCACTGCTAAAAGTTTTCAGGTTGCCCGAGCCCAGTCAAGCTGTCAAAGAACAGCTTTTTTGCCCACGTATCCCTACCAGACATATCTATTTTTTCTGCAAAATAATAATGAAATGAAATGCTATTTTCCGTCTCTTGGAGATACCCAGATAACTGTTCACATCACGCCAAATTAGATCATTCTGCTTAATTAACATAATAAACTTCTCGAACATTGTATCTAGATGAAAAGTGGCAATTACAAAATTGCAGAGCAACATGAAAAACTCCCGATGCAGCTTTCTGTTGCTCAGCACCTGCTACATAAAAGTGTTTTTCCGAGTGTGAAAGAATCTCGGGAATACACGCGAGATTCTTTCGAGCGATGCCATAGTCGCAAAGAAACTGCTGCAGGCAAAACAAGTGTTCATTTGATGTGCGACCACTCCCGTAGTTTCGCCTTGACCCTGGAGTGCGCTTTAACAATGCAGCTCTGCTTTTTCACGCCCTGCGCAATTTGTCCGCTTGAAATACTTCCATGGTGCCTATTTTTGAGAAATAGCAGAGACGTACAGGGCCGTACCTTGAACTGAAGTTGATCCAGTTTTCCCGGAACCCCTCTCGTGTCGTAGTAGTAGCGTTTGCTTGCCTTCTCACGTCTGCTTTTTCTTACCCCCCCCCCCCCCCGTCCAACCCCCTTGCATGACAAAGGCGTCTTCTCCCCCATCGTCTCTAAAGTTCTATCAACGTCCCCTCTGGACCCGCACTTTTGTAATAAGGTAAGCGCTGCAGTTTCTGGAATGATTCTGGAGGGGTCACGGATAATGACAGCTGTAAAGAGGAAGATGTGTTGACGACTAGGGAGTTCCAGAGGCCACTGTGCACATTCGACGCGGTGAGGTGCAAACAAGTTTCACGCATCGCCTTACCTCTCTGCCTCGCTCTATCATGTATGCAATGCTCTGAGCCATAATCCCACGTGGTAGGCCAGACAGCACCAGCGGGCAAGTTGAAAGACGAGGCAAAGAAAGCTACCTTTTGAATCAAATTCTCAAGTATTCTAGATCTTTCTTGGTACTGGCGCGAACACACACCAGAAACGAGGAAGGAGACGGGACAAGCGCTCTGTCTCCTCTCCTTCCTTTTTTCTTGTGTGTCTTCGCGCCTAGTACCCAAAAAGAATTGTGAACAACTCGCCCAAAAAGACTACATCTTATTCTAGATGTCTTAAAGCAATAAATGACTTCGCGGCACCCTCAATGTCAATCACGAATTTGTCTGCACAGCAGCTCCGCCATGACCAGTTGCCATCAGCAACGCAGGCAAGACATGGGTGCCACAGACGATTTTGTTATCGGCTGTTACTCGTAGAAGCACCCTCGGTTATTTTCTGCCACAATGGAAATAATTTCCATATCAATCTCGTCCTGTTTCCTTCCTTGTCCGTATTTATTTTGCGCGGTCTTTTCTTCGTGGATTCGCACCAACTAGCTCGCATTCATACCTTTTAAAGGAAAAAAAGAAGTTACCTCATCCTAACGATTACTTATTTAGCTGGTAAATTACTGTATGAGAAGATGTTTTGCCTGAGAGCCATTAAATATGCGCTGGAGGTAGTAAATAAATGTAAAACTTGACACAAGCACGCATTTCCTTTGCATAAGCACTTTTTTCGTGGCTTCTGCACCGTTGACTTAAACACGCCGCGCTGGCTATGCTTTCGCAGCGTTTCCGTGGTGAAAATAATTCTTTGAGCTTTATCCAGAACGGATGGTGTAGGTCTCCTTCAGCACAAAGAAGTTGTGGCAAACAATCGCCGTAAAGTTTACACACATAGCCAGGCGGTCACAGAAAATTCATGCTTCGACATTTCAGCGAATGGGACGAGGACACAGCGCTGTACCGCCGCAGTTGTAAATTTTTTTACGGTAGGCGGTTGTCTATGGAATGCGTCCTTAAAGCATGAAGGACAAGAGTCCGCGTTTGTCCTTTCAAATGTCAAGGGATGATGTTTGAGCCTGGAGGGCGTCCAAAAGAAGAAAAAAAATCAGAATAAATACGGAAGTTCAATTTTTTTTTTTCAGATGAAAAGTTACGCAGTTCCCACGCACTGTCCGAATCGATGTAAGCGACGCTTTCTGCACCGGTTGTTTTGATTGACGATAATTAGCGAGGATGTCGGCTGCGAAAGCCTAACTTCTGCAACGCTTAGCGCGTTGTTGTAAACGTTAGCTTGAGTGCACCACTGCTGTTTGTATATACCTATTATATATATATATATATATATATATATATATATATATATATATATATATATATATATATATATATATATATATATATATTGTTGCGGGAAGAAAGCAGGCCCACGAGTGTAAAATAACTTATATTTACAAATGATGGATATGACGTTCAGGCAACCGCCAGACTTCGTCTTTTTCTAGTCCAACTCAACGTCTTCCTTCACTTCACCGTAACATCACCCTCCCGGTGGGGGAGCTCCGTCCCGGTGCAAGTTAAACAGCCTCACTTATTGGGGGGACATAGGGCTTGAGCCTGGTGACGTGAACAACATCACTGGTTAAGTTGGGAGGCACGGAAGGCTGACCGAGTGGGGCGATCTCGTAGGTCACGTCGGACAGTTGGCGTAAGATCTGGTACGGACCAGAAAAACGGGACAGTAATTTTTCCGACAAGCCGACACGACGTGAAGGCGTCCAGAGAAGGACAAGGGAACCAGGTGAAAAATGGTGGTCTCGGTGCCGAAGGTCGTAGCGTCGCTTTTGAGAAGCTTGCGAGACTGTGAGGCGATGACGGGCGACATCTCGGGCCTGGGCGGCTAAGTCAATAGCCTCGCGAGCGTAAGCAGTGCTGGGTGACTGTACTGCGGAAGGTAGCAACGTGTCAAAAGGCAAGGTGGGGTCGCGGCCGTACAAAAGGAAAAATGGTGAAAATCCGGCAGTGTCGTGACGGGACGAGTTGTATGCGAAAGTGACGTATGGTAAAGCGACGTCCCAGTCGCGGTGATCGTTGGAGACGTACATGGCGAGCATTTCAGTGAGTGTGCGGTTGAGTCGCTCGGTGAGGCCGTTCGTTTGAGGGTGGTACGCGGTAGCAATCCGATGTTCTGTAGAACAGGAGCGGAGCAGATCATCAACGACCTTCGATAGAAAGTAGCGGCCGCGATCCGTCAGCAACTGGCGAGGGGCGCCGTGGTGCAGGATGACGTCTTTTAGTAAGAAGTCGGCGACATCTGTAGCGCAGCTGGTTGGCAGGGCTCGTGCGATGGCATATCTAGTGGCATAATCGGTTGCTACAGCAATCCATTTGTTTCCTTTGATGGAAATTGGAAACGGACCAAGGAGGTCGAGGCCCACACGGAAGAAGGGCTCTGTAGGTATATCAATGGGTTGAAGCAAACCAGCGGGAGGCATAGCAGGCGTCTTCCGGCGCTGACACAGGTCGCAAGAAGCGACATAACGGCGCACAGAGCGATAAATACCAGGCCAGAAGAAGCGGCGCCGCAGGTGGTCGTAAGTACGAGTGACGCCCAGATGTCCAGCAGTAGGAGCGTCATGAAGTTGCTGGAGCACGGTGAGTCGAAGGTGCTTGGGGACGACTAGGAGGAGCTCCGGGCCGTCAGGACGAACGCTACGACGGTATAAAGTTCCATCGCGCAAGGTGAACATCCGAAGGGACGGGTCATTGGGCGAGGAGCTGAGGCGGTCCATAAGTGTTCGAAGAACAGGATCCTTGCGCTGCTCGTCGCCAATGTGGAGGAAGCCGGAGAGGGACAGAATACTGATGTCCGAGTCTGCATCGGTATCGTCCGGTTGATCCACGGGATTGCGGGACAGGCAGTCAGCGTCTTTATGCAGGCGTCCTGACTTATATATAATAGAAAATGTATATTCTTGTAGGCGCAATGCCCAACGTGCAAGTCGTCCAGTTGGGTCCTTCAAAGAGGAGAGCCAGCAGAGGGCGTGATGGTCGGTGACAACGCAGAAGCTCCGACCGAAAAGGTACGGGCGAAATTTCGCGACCGCCCATACGAGCGCGAGACATTCTCTCTCAGTAATGGAGTAATTTCGCTCGGGCGTGGAAAGGCGGCGGCTAGCGTAAGCGATGACACGGTCTTGGCCCTGTTGACGCTGAGCGAGGACAGCGCCGATGCCATGACCACTCGCGTCAGTTCGTACTTCAGTGGGCGCAGAAGGGTCAAAGTGGGAGAGAATCGGGGAAGTGGTAAGCCGCTCAATCAGGGTAGAGAAGGCTTTCTCCTGTAGCGGTCCCCAAGAGAAAGAGGCGTCTTTCTTAAGAAGGTCAGTGAGAGGGTGAGCGATGTCCGCAAAATTTTTCACAAATCGCCGAAAATAAGAGCATAAGCCCAGAAAACTACGGACATCGTTCGTTGAACAAGGTACAGGAAAATTTCGCACGGCGTGAACTTTCTGTGGATCAGGTTGGATTCCGGCGGCGTTGACGAGATGACCAAGCATGTTAATTTCACGGCGACCGAAATGGCACTTGGAGGAGTTTAGCTGAAGGCCAGCCCTGCGAAACACGGAGAGTATGGTTGTGAGGCGCCGCAGGTGGCTCTCAAAGTTCGGCGAAAACACAATCACATCGTCGAGGTAACACAGGCATGTAGACCACTTCAAGCCGCGCAAGAGAGAGTCCATCATGCGCTCGAATGTAGCTGGCGCATTGCATAATCCAAAGGGCATGACTTTAAATTGGTACAGACCGTCCGGTGTGACAAAGGCGGTTTTCTCGCGGTCCATCTCATCGACGCTAATCTGCCAATAGCCGGAGCGGAGGTCAATTGATGAAAAGTATTGGGATCCGTGAAGGCAGTCAAGAGCGTCATCAATGCGAGGCAAGGGATAAACATCCTTCTTTGTTATCCGGTTGAGGTGACGGTAGTCAACGCAGAAGCGCCACGAGTTATCTTTTTTCTTTACTAAGACAACCGGTGATGCCCACGGGCTACTGGAGGGTTCAATGATGTCCTTGTCCATCATCCTGTCTACTTCTTTCTGTATGATGGCCCTTTCTGTTGCCGAGACACGATATGGCCGCCTATGAATGGGGCTGGCGTCACCGGTGTTGATGCGATGCGTGACAACAGATGTCTGGCCAAGTGGACGGTCGTCCAAATCAAAGATGTCCCGATAAGATGACAGGAGATGACGAAGAGCTGTGGTTTGCTCGGAAGGAAGGTCGGGGGCGATCATCTTAGAAACATCGTCCGCAGGCGTCGAGTACGAAGGAGTGGATGACAAACGTCCGTTCGTACTGAGGAAGGATTCAGAGGTCAAAACAGAAATCTGAAATTCTTCCAAAGGAGTGATATGCGCTATGGCGATACCGTGTGGCAAAACATGTGACGAGAACCCAAAATTGAGGATGGGCACGCGAGCGCAGTTTTCGCGGATCCGAATTAAGGTGCTCGGTAGGGCAATATTACGCGACAAAACCACGTCAGTAAGCGGCGACAGGACGTACTCGCCATCAGGTACGGGAGGACAGGGCGTCAGCAGGACATTTGTAGCAGCCTGTGGAGACAGCCTTGCAAATTCAGCAGCACATAAGCGGTGTGGAGCACAAGTGGTTGCGTCGGCAGGAAGCGGCAGGTCCAACTGTACAACACCTGCGGAGCAGTCAATTTGGGCAGAGTGTTTCGAAAGGAAGTCGAGGCCGAGAATTAGGTCGTGTGGGCAGTGTTCAAGGACGATAAATAGAACAACGGTATAATGGCCCCCAATGGTCACACGTGCTGTGCACATTCCAAGGACAGGTGACGTACTCCCATCGGCGACTCGCACGGTGCACGGTACGGCGGGGGTCAGAACCTTTTTGAGCCGGCGGCGGAGAGCAGCGCTCATAACTGAAAGCTGCGCTCCTGTATCAACGAGAGATCTAACAGGAACGCCATCGACTTCAATGTCCAGCAGGTTTCCACATGTAGGCAGGGTCAATAGAGGATTTGTGGGCCGGGTCGGAGTTGCAGCTTCACCTCCGGGAGCTGCACCGCCTAGTTTCCCGAAGCGAAGCGACCGGTTGCAGAAGGGGACGAAGAGCGGTGAACGAGAGGCGAACGGGACCTACGACCTTGCGGAGACGGGGATCGGCTGGATCTTGGTGGAGCACTGTCGGCGTTGATGTTCCTAGTCGGCGTATAGGTCGAGAAAGTGCGATTGTCGGGTACTTGGCTGTAGTGACTCGGAGACGACCACCGAGGAGGCGACGACCAGTGGTTGCGGCAATGACGGGCGATGTGTCCAATACCGGAACAATTAAAACAGATGGGTTTATCATCCGCTGTGCGCCATTCAGCTGGGTTGCGACGGAGTGGTGGAAAGCTTTGCGTCCGGGAGCGAGCGGTCGGAGAAATTTGGTAGGTGTTGGTATGGCGGACTGAGCAGAGAGATGGAATGCCCAAACTTGCTATTTCCTCCCGAACGACCGCTTGTATAAGGGAGATAGCGGGTACGCTTTCCCGACAGCCTGAACGAACGGGAGCCGGGGCCATGGCCTGAAGCTCACGGCGAACGATGCGCGTTATTTCTTCCGGTCCTGCGGGCTGAACGAACCGCGGCGGGTCTTCGCAAGAAGATGTCGCGGCGGTATTGGGCAACCGGTCGAAAGTTTGAGTGACGCGGCGGCCCTTCGCTTGTTCGAAGCGCCGGCACTCCTTAATAATTGCATCCACAGTGGCACAATCCTTACACATCAAGAGATTGAAGGCATCGTCTGCAATACCTTTCAATATATGGCCAATCTTGTCTGCCTCGGTCATGTTGTCATCAGCCTTGCGACAGAGGGCCAGCACATCCTGTATGTACACGACATAGGATTCTGTGGACGTCTGAGCGCGGCACGCAAGTTCTTTTTTTGCTGCCAGCTGACGACCGACAGGTCTGCCGAACAGGTCTCGCATTTTTTCTTTGCAAACATCCCAGCTCGTTAGGTCAGCTTCATGTGTGTCATACCATTGCTTCGCAGTTCCCTTCAGATAAAATATTACGTTTGCAAGCATCATTGTAGGATCCCACCTGTTGTTGTCGCACACTCGCTCGTACATCGTAAGCCAGTCCTCGACGTCGACGTTGTCCGTGCCACAAAATGTTCCCGGGTCCCGTGGGTGAGTGAGGATGACCGTGGGCACGGGCTGCCGAGGCGTTGTCGCTTGTGTCGGTTGATTTGCCATTGTGGCAGCAGGTAGATGACGTCCGCTGCGAAGTTCCGTGGTGGTACCCCGCACCTTCCACCAAAATGTTGCGGGAAGAAAGCAGGCCCACGAGTGTAAAATAACTTATATTTACAAATGATGGATATGACGTTCAGGCAACCGCCAGACTTCGTCTTTTTCTAGTCCAACTCAACGTCTTCCTTCACTTCACCGTAACAATATATATATATATGTACTAACATTTCAGAAGTGGCATGGCCTTCGTCAGAATCAACCAGGCCACATTTATTCTAAAGTTAAGACATCACAAATATAATTTTCGATTT
This sequence comes from Dermacentor albipictus, assembly GCF_038994185.2. Lineage (NCBI taxonomy): Eukaryota > Metazoa > Arthropoda > Arachnida > Ixodida > Ixodidae > Dermacentor > Dermacentor albipictus. The sequence continues at coordinate 38,653,909 of NC_091826.1, forward strand.
TCGTAAGTGTGCCACTTCATTTGTTCAGCTACCTATGCCCGGAACCTAACGAACTTAGGTTCCTTTTCTATATATATATTTATATTAAACAGCCTGTACTATTAGCGCTTACAACATATAGTGTGAAAGCAACTTGCTAAAAAATGCGCAGCCATGCTTCTAAAGATATTTGCTGAAAGCACCATAACTGAAAGGGTGTCAGTAACTTTGTCTATTGTCAGGTGGGAGCAGCTGGTTGAGAGGTATGCGGACATGGTTAGGCCAATTACTACAGCTTGCATTTTTTCCCACAACTACCAAGAATTGAGAGAGTTGGAATACCTTCGTGACTTTCAGCCTTTATTTTGTTTCTTCTTTGTGTAGTTCCTGCGCTGAATGATGACGAATGAATTGCTATTTGCCTTTCCTGGAAAAGTTCACCCCTCCTTGGACGATGAGCGTGCATGTGTCCCACTCTCTCTCTCTGCTGCCGGCATTCCTTTCATTGTTGCTCGAAACACGTCCAGCGATACGTTAATTTTTCAAACTCACTCTCCAACAACTTGTCACCAATCACGACCCCGAAGGGAGGCCCCACCTACCAGGCTATAAAAGGCACAGTGTGCATCTCGGCGACACTCTTCTCGTCTCCCAGCTCGTCCGAGTCAGACCGACGTGACGTCGCGCACATCCTCGCTGCGAACAACCTTGACGACCTGCGGCTGGCCCCAGACGAAAGCAGTGAGGCGCCCATCATTGCCCCGTCGTCTTGGAAGTATTAGCTTCGACCTAGGGAGCCACAACTGCCTGGCAGGAACGGAGAATCTCTCCATCGCCGACCCTGCGACCGGACTACCGCTCCCGACGACAACGACTCAGACCGGGCAGACAGGCAGCCTGGTTCTCCGTCGCAGCCATCAGGGTCTTCCGAGGATCTCCACGACAACACTTACACCATGGAAGCGACCACGTACACCCTTCGAGGATACGGCTGGCCATTTGTTAACGAGCAACCCATCACCTTCGAGCAGCGGTTGCCGTGGGTGCGCGTCTGCGCGAACTGCAGGGTGGTTGCGGACGATGCGGTGCAGCTTCCCTGCCGTCACACCTTGTGTGGTCGATGCCTCAAAGACGCTTGCGATGGCCACAGCTGCGAACACAGGCACCGTTTCGGCCGGTGTCCTCTCGACGGTGGATACTTCTTGGAGGAAGACGCCGTCGACGTGTACTTCCCTCTAGAGCATCTTATGGCCCTGCCGGTGCGCTGTTTCCATGCCAGTCTGGGCTGCCCGTTCAACGGAGTACTTGGAGAACTTCAGCATCACCTGCGGGAATGCATCTTCGGAGTTGGTAGCATCGCTGGCGCCTAGGCCTGGAGTAACCGGTGGATCTAGCCCTGTGCCGCTTACGACGGGCCGCATAGACCACTTCAATTGGGTAGCCTGTGACCACGTGCGCTGAACTTCGAAACAGCGGCCTTTGAAGATATGCCTGCACTGCTCGAGTGCGTAATAAATGTTGTTTGTCCTTTCCCCAATTGTTCCATTATTCGCGTGCCATGCGGTGGTCGGCTGGAAACGGCCTGAACAGCTGCAGCACGTTGATTAGGTACATACCAGGTGTTTTTTTTCCTTCTTCTTTTCTCATCGTCGCCTTTCTTCCCCGTGGCTGGATTCCTGGATGGGCGTATACTTGTCGGTATATAGTAAAACTATATAGTATATAGTAAAACTATAATATATAGTAAAACTAGCAATAAGTGGCCTTATATCGAGCCAGTCTGATGATGCACTAAGTAGTCGCAATGAGCGTATGAGTTTTCCGCGTTAAAAAAAGCTGTAGCTAAAAGTACGTATTAGACTCCTTCCAATATTTTCGAGGTACGTTACAAGTATTCGTCATTGCCTTTATGGATGCATCTGCGCGGTTTCTCTTTTGCATTCTCCAAGATTCAATATCAGTTGCTTCGCTAATAAGCAAATTTAAGAGGTACACTATTATTTCCCTCGCGTCAACTTCTATTCTCTGGTGCAGCGTGCCTCTTTTGAGGCAGCCCCCTCACATGGGCATGATCTTCACTGCAATAACAACTGCCGCCAGTGCTATCATCGAAATCCGTATGGTGCCTCTCCGATCCCGCACTATGACAGCGAGTGCTTAATCGCAACATGAGCACAATGATGCAATGACGCTTCTCTACCTATTCACTGAGTGATTGGTGGCCATGCGATCGCTGTGCAGCACATGACATTTACAAAGATGTCAAAGTCGCAACTGCAATACAGAAATTAACAAAATCCGTAACTAAGCAAACCATAGAAGCGTAACTCAACACCGTATGGCAAGTGCCGCTGATTGTTCTTTCAGTCACCCGCACTTTCAGTTCGCCAACCGGCGTGAGTGATCCTTGTCGTACTGCTTGCTTTTTCGCTGAAAGCAGTTAGTTCTTGAAACTTCTTCGGGAGACGGCTTTAATGACAGCCCTACGCAAATCACTGATATAAACCTAAACGTTGGTAGCCCAAGTTACGGCGTCGTATAAAACGTGGCTTTGTTTTACGTTTAAAAGCATTTTCGCAGTTGCCAGTCAAATACACACACTGCGACATTTGTGCTGCTAGATTCGTCTGCATCAAATAGATTATGCTGCATAGACGCGGTTCTATGCCAACTTGATTGAGAATAAACCTAGAGTAGCTCGCTTTGATCGTAATCAGTGGCTCTTTATGCTCAGTGAGTTACAATAGATAATTCGTTTCTGGGAACGCGGAAATCTCCAAAAATATGCGGCAGAAATCAGATGATGATGATGTGTGTTGTTTTTTGGCGCAAGGGCCAGGTTTGGCCAAAGAGCGCCATGACAAGTGGTAGTGTTAACGACGTATTATGGAGGATGTGACTTGGCTGTGAAGTGGCCTAAAATAGTCGCTGTAAAGTGCGTAAAATCTACTTGCTATAAAATTATGGCGATGACAAAGGACGAATACTATGAACAATAAAATCCATCATAGAAGAATGATGTAAAATCAAGTGCATAAACGCTATACGTATTAAAGTTATAACAATGACGAGTGAGTACTACTAAGAACACAAAAGATACATTGTGATAGAATGATGATATTTAAAAATACATGAAGGTAAACGTTTGCAAGAAGCACTACTGCCTAAGAGAGCCCTTGGGACAAAGGGCCTGAAGGCATGTGCTATACAAAAATATTTTATTGCAGCAGCGTCCTCTGGAGAGAGGTGGTGCTACAAATTCGTAGGGCTAACAACATGTAAGACAACATCGTTCAGGAAATTTAGGACTGCTCTGGTGTCAAACAACGGTTCGCTACCGAGAAACATTACAGGATGAAGGGGGATGTACTGCTGGTATGCTAGCGGAAAATGTTTCTTTCTCTCTGTTTCGGCTTCCCGACACTCCAGGAGAGCGTGGAGGACGGTGAGCCTTTCACCACATCTACCGCAGGATGGTGGTTCATTTCCAGTTAGCAGAAAACTGTGTGTGGCATATGTGTGTCCTATTCTGAGACGACAGAATAGGACTTCTGTTCGTCGTGTTTTTGATGCGGGGGGCCAATAACCCAGTTTTGGCTTAATCAAGTGAAGCTTATTATTTGTTTCAGCATCCCATAAGCGCTGCCACTGGCTTCTGAGTTTCTTGCGTATGAAAGGCTTTAGATCTAAGGCAGGTAGTGCAGTGGTAGGATGGATATGTTGTGATGCAATTGATGTGGCTATTTGGTCAGCCAGCATATTACCCTCAATGCCCCTATGTCCAGGTACCCAACATATTATGATTTGCTGCTGAGACATGTACGATGTGCAAATGACAGAATAAAGCTCGGTAAGTACAGGGTTTCGGTGATTGCGGATTAACATTAGGGCTTTTACAACGCTTAGAGAGTCCGTGTATATAATGGCTTTGTGCAACTTTGCTTTCTTGATTTGTTTAACAGCACATAGAATTGCATAAGCTTCCGCAGTGAATATGCTTGTTTCCGGATTCAGTCCGCCGGACTGGGAGAAGGATGGTCCGATTGCAGCATAAAACACGCCGGCATGCGACTTAGAAGCGTCAGTATAAAATTCTATGCACGAGTATTTAGACTGAAGTTCCAAGAAATGCATTCGAATATGTGCTTCTGGAGCGTGTTTTGTCACCTCTACGAATGATATATCGCATTCTATGGGCTTCCACTGCCATGGCGACAATGGCTTAGGTGGGGTCATCAGGTTTTGCTGTAGAATTGTGACTTGCATATTCTCAGCAAGCTTTCTAATGCGCAGAGAGAATGGTTCTGTAGTTGCAGGTCGGTTATTAAAAAGCATTGCAGATGTCACGTCGTTTATGCTTACATAAGAGGGATGGTCGCGGTTTGCATTCACTTTTAGAAAGTACATGAAACTGGAGTATGACCTTTGAAAATGGAGCGACCACTCATTAGCTTCAACGTAGAGACTTTCTACAGGACTTGTCCTGAAGGCACCGGTCGCCAAGCGGATACCTAAGTGGTGAACAGGGTCAAGCATCTTCAAAGAACTTGGGCTGGCAGATTGATATACTATGGCCCCATAATCTAACCGTGTGCGTATAAGACTTTTGTACAGGTTTATCAGACACTTCCTGTCGCTGCCCCATGTTGCATGTGATAAAAGTTTAAGAAGGTTCAATGTTTTTAGACATTTCTGTTTTAGGTGCTTTATGTGTGGGATGAAGGTCAGTTTTGAATCCAATATGATTCCTAAAAATTTGTGTTGTTTGACAACTGGTATGTGCTGTCCATGTAGTTCTACACTGGGCTCTGCAAATAATCCTCTTTTTTGTGTGAAAAGGACACATGAGCTTTTAACAGGATTCAGTTTAAAGCCGTTTTCTTCAGCCCATTTACAAACTTTGTTCAAGCCAAGCTGGACATGTCGCTCACAAATAGAAAGGTTACATGACTTGAAGCCTAATTGAACGTCATCGACGTATACCGAATAAAACATGCTCTGCGGTATAGATGAGCGCAACGAATTCATTTTGATTATAAAAAGGGTGCAGCTTAATACCCCTCCTTGCGGCACGCCAGTTTCTTGTGTATATGGCCTGGATAGAGCGTTTCCCACCCTAACGCGAAATGTACGGTTTGATAGGTAACTTTCAATTACATTAAACATATCCCCTCGAATACCCATTTCTGAGAGGTCTTGCAAAATCCCATACCTCCAAGTCGTGTCATATGCCTTTTCCATGTCTAAGAAAACAGAAAGAAAGAACTGCTTATGGATAAAGGCGTCGCGAATGCATGCCTCAATGCGCACGAGCTGGTCAGTAGTCGACCTACCCTCTCTGAAGCCGCATTGATAAGGGTCGAGCAATTTATTCGATTCAAGGAAATGTAAAAGACGACGATTTATCATTTTCTCGAAGAGCTTGCATAAGCAACTTGTGAGTGCTATGGGACGGTAACTTGAAACATCGGATGGGTCCTTGCCTTGTTTCAAGACCGGTACTACGATAGCTTCTTTCCAGGAGGATGGGAGGTATCCAGCAGCCCAGACAGAGTTAAAGAGCGCCAGAAGTGTCATCTGTGTGTCAGTGTGTAGGTTTTTAATCATGTCATACATGATTCTGTCAGCTCCAGGTGCAGAGCTCATACACGAGCGCAACGCAGCTCTAAGCTCGGTAATATTGAAAGGGCAGTTGTACGGTAGATTAGGTTTGCATTTGCGGTTTATTGACCTAAGTTCTGCTATTTGCTTATATTTAAGGAATGTTTGTGAATAGTTTATGGAACCAGATATACGAGCAAAATGTAATCCAAGCGCATCGGCCTGGTTTTCCAAAGTATTTCCACGCTCATCAATCAAAGGTAATGGATTGATCTGCTGGCCCTTTAGCCTTCTCAGACCGTCCCACACCTTAGCCTCTTGGTTATAGGAGTTGATGCCTGAGAGAAACCTCTCCCAGCTTGCTCTTCTAGCCTGCCGTCTCGTGCGCCGTCCTTGCGACTTGATATGTTTAAATGCAATGTAATTTTCCGCCGTAGGGTATTGGCGCAATTTGCCCCATGCCTTATTTTGTCTTTTTCGTGCATCTCTGCACTCTTCATTCCACCAAGGAACTCGTTTCTTAGATGAGTGACTATTTGTTTGTGGAATGAACGTTTCAGCTGCATCAATAATAAAATCGGTAAAATATGCTACAGCGTCATCAATGCTAAAATCGCGTATAAAATCTTGTGATAAGTAAGTAGATTCCTTAAAACCCTTCCAATCAGCGGAGTCAAGTTTCCAGCGACGTACCTGTGGACTAGTGTCGTGTCGTGTTAGTAAATTTAAAGTTATCGGAAAGTGGTCACTCCCAAATGGATTTTCTATAACATTCCATTGTAAGTAAGATAAAAGTATAGAAGATCCAAGAGCTAAATCTATGGAGGAGTATGAATTGTGCGCAGCATTGTAGTAGGTGGGTTTTTTTCTATTAAAGAGGCACACACCGGACGTAACAAGAAACGATTCGATTAGTCGACCCCTCGAATCAGTCCTGGAATCTCCCCAGAGACTGTTGTGCGCATTAAAGTCCCCGACAATAAGAAATGGCTCTGGAAGTTGATCAATGAGTTCGTGGAATTCAATTTTATTCAAGTGATAGTTTGGAGGTATATAGATAGAGCAGACGGCTAACTTCTTAAAAAGAATTGCGCGAACCGCAACTGCCTCGAGGGATGTCCGAAGCGGCAACTGTTGGCAAGCAACAGTTTTATGGACAATTATCGCTACACCGCCGGATGAGGTGTTGACCTCGTCACGATCTTTACGAAAAATAGTGTGTGACCGGAGAAAATTTGTCTGTGTAGCTTTTAAGTGCGTTTGCTGAACACACAGTACCTTTGGATTAAGTTTGTGAAGGAGTTCTGTTACGTCGTCAAGATTATGGATAAGACCTCTCACATTCCATTGCATAATTTGTGTATCCATTTTGATGGAGTTGGATACTGTGTGTTCTGGAAAGGAAAGGTTATTTCACCGGCGCTTTGCAGTCGCCGTGACAGGAGTTTTATCTCTTTTGGAGCGATCGAGAGATTCTCGCCGCTCCTTAGGCGGTGGTGGCGCCGTCTTGCTGGTGGTAGTGTCCATCGCCTCTAGCGAGGCGCTGGACACGCGCTCTTCCGAGCGCTTTGCTTGATGTGAAGGCCTCGGCACGTTCGACGACGAGACCCTCGATGTCACCTGCCCGGAGGTAGATGGCCCCGTCTGCTGGGGTGACGGAGCAGCGCTAGCTGCAACCGCCGCGGGGGCAGGTGGCGTAACTGCCGACTCACTGCTTGCGGGTCGGACAGCCGCCGGAAGCCGTTGTGTCGCTGCCCCCTGACGCGTCACATCGGCAAAGGCTTTCTTGGGCAGGTACGATACCCGCCTACGTGCCTCTTTGAATGAAATATTCTCTTTGACTTTGATCGTTACGATTTCTTTTTCCTTCTTCCAGGAGGGGCACGACCGCGAGTATGCGGCGTGCTCCCCGTCACAGTTCACACAGTGGAGAGCATTCTCACAAGATTCAGATGTGTGTTCGTGGGCACTACATTTAGCACAAGTTTGGCGGCCTCGGCAGCTCTGCGAGCTGTGGCCAAAGCGCTGGCATTTGAAACAACGGAGTGGGTTGGGCACGTACGGCCTAACACGGAGCTTGATGTACCCGGCCTCGATTGACTCGGGCAGGACACTTGAACCAAAGGTGATTATTAAGTGCTTCGTCTGAATTTCTTTACCATCTTGCCTGATCTTTATTCTTTTAACATTGATAACATTTTGCTCACTGAAGCCCTCCAGGAGTTCCGCTTCAGTCAGCTCAAGCAGATCATCATCGGAAACAACACCGCGGGTGGTGTTCATTGTACGGTGTGGCGTTACTGTTATAGGGGTCTCCCCGAATGACACTAGTTGCGGTAGTTTCTCATATTGTTTTACGTCGCGGAGTTCCAAGAGGAGGTCGCCGCTTGCCATCCTCGACACCTTGTAACCTGGTCCAAAAACATCAGTCAAGGACTTTGAGACAAGGAATGGTGAGATGTTTCGCACTGCTTTGTTTGGCCTTTCAGAGTGAATGACGTGGAACCGGGGAAAATTCTGGATTTGGTGTCCGAAAAACTGAAATACATCTTCGGTGCGCCCTCGTTTCGGAGGGCGATCAGGAAGTTTGGGGAAAGAAGTTTCCATGAGAATATATAAGATTCGGCAACAGCGCCGACCGCCCACCACGGAGCCCAACGAGGGGACGCGGCAGAGCTTGTGTACAAGCCTGCACGACGCCAGCCGTACGCCATCACTATAACCCAATATGGTGTACCCAAGGTAGGATATCCACACAAGGTTAACCCTTGCCGCCGTGGAGAAAGGAAGTAAATGGAAGAGAGAAGAAGACAGGAAAGATATAAAGTGAGAGATAAAGACGAAGGTTTGATAAGAGAGAGACAGGAAAAGGCGACTACCGATTTCCCCCGGGTGGGTCAGTCCGGGGGTGCCGTCTATGTGAAGCAGAGGCCAAAGGGGTGTGTTGCCTCCGCCGGGGGGCCTTAAAGGTCCGAACACCCAGCATCAGCTCAACCCCCAGGATCCCCTTTTCCCCAGACACGGCTAAGCCGCGCACGGCTACACGCGGGAGGGTCCAACCCTCGTGTGCTCGGGTCCGTGGTGTCGCAACACACCAAACGCCTGCTGACGCAGACGCCCCTGCGGGGCGGCAGAAATCAGAACAGTTTGCACTTACTGGTTAAAGTCCTATCTCGACTCGCACTTAAGTAATAAGGTAAGCGCTTCACTTTCTGCAATGATTGTGGAGGGGTCACGGATAATTACAGCTGTCAACAGGGTGACCCGTAGATGACCAGGCAGCTCCAGAGGGCATTGGCCACATTCCACGTGGTGGGTCGCAAGCAAGTTTCTCGCGTCGCCTTTCCTCTCGGCGTCGTCCATGTCATGTATGCAACCCTCCGAGGCGACCCCGACGTGGTGGCGAAGAAAAAGCAAAGAGGCAAAGAAGGCTCCCCTTTGAATCAAGTTCTAAAGTATTCTAGATGTTTCTAAGCAATAAAAGCCTTCGCCACATCCTTATTATCAAACATGAACGCACCTACCCACCAGCTCCGCCATGAACTGTTGCCATCAGCGACACAGGCAGAACATGGGTGCCTAGGGCGATCTTCTTATCCGCTGTTACTCGACGAAATGTCCTCGGTTATTTTCTGCACCGATGGAACTCATTTCATTATCAATCTCGTCATGTTTCCTCTCTTGACTGCGTTTATTTTGCGCTGCCTTTTCTCAATGAATTCGCACCAACTAGCTGGCATTCATACATTTTAAAGGAAAAAAGAAGTTTCCCCATGCTAGCGATTATTCATTTAGCTGGTAAATTACTGTGTGAAAAGATATTTTGCCTTAGAGATATTTAATGTGTAAAGCTTGACACAAACGCGCATTTCCTTCGCACGTGCACTTTTTCTTCTTGGCTTTCTTCTGCGCCGTTGAATTAACGATACAAGGTCAGCTATGCTGTTGCGGCGTTTCATTGGTGAAAATGATTCTTTTAGCTGGATCCAGATCGGATGGTGTAGGTGCCCTTCAACACAAAGTACTTGTGGAAAACAGTCGCCGTAAGTTTTGCACACCTAGTCGGGCGGCCACAGAAAATCTTGCTTCGACAGTTCAGGGAAGCGGAGGAGGCCACAGCGCTGTGCCCCCACTGTTATAAATTTTTTTGCGGTAGGTGGTTGTCTGTGGTTGTCTATGGAATGCGTCCTGCAGGCACGACTCAAAAGACCCCCCCCCCCCCCACCCTTAACACAGTGTAGCTCGTTTGCACACAAATAGCGACAGAAGACCATTACAGTACACGCAATAAAATATCGCTTCAATAAATCTGGAAGTCTAGGTAGTGCTAGAAATTCTGTCTTTAGAATTTCTGCACTCATGTTTCGTGAAAGCAATATTAAATCAGCAGAAAGAGTAAAGAACGTAAATCATCATTCGTTTGGAAGGCTATGTTGTAGTATTAAATAGTTCGTACAAGGATACACTTTCAAAATCATTATTTTTTCTGTCTGTGTAGCCATTCCGTTTGATGATGTGAGGAGACGGATAATGTAAACGCATCTATGCATTTATTATCTCGCTCGTCCCCGATATCAGTATAAGAGCCTATAACAAAGGCAGCGATGAACAGGACGCTTAGTGCCTCTTTCCTTATTTTTTTTTTTGCTGTTTATGATCACCAAGCGTTTATTGTCAACAAACTCAGCGAAAAAAAAATATCTGCAAGCTGAGACAAAGTTACCTAGCGCTAACAAGACTAATGGAAAAAAGAAAGTTGGGACAGGACAGAGCGCTAGTGTCCTGTCCTGTCGCAACTTTTTGTTTCCGTTAGTCTCGTTAGCGCTAGTAATATGTCTCAGCAAGTGCGTCAACACCAACTAGCCGAACTTTCTGCGCTAGTTTCCCGCAAGCAAGGACACGTTTCGCGTGCGCGCCTAACATGACGGTGACTTGTAAACAGCCTATATTCGCGTATGTTGGTGCAGGATGCCTGTACGACAAACGCACGAGTAATCTGCGTGGTAATTTATGCCGATCTGTGTTGTCCGCGCGCCGTTCTCTCCCACAGAAGCAAGTGTACAACGTCGACGACCCGCAAACCGACTATATCGGGCTACTGTCTCGTCTCCGAGGCACCAAGCTATGTAATAATACAATAATAATAATGACAACTTTATTCAGATCATTGTACAAGACTGGTATGCGACAACGTCTGTATCATTAGCCATAGGCTAGCTGTGGATGCGCGCAGTTATACGAAGAAATATGCACGATGCAGACACGGACACAATCCTTTTTTCTCTTGTTTTGTTTTGGATCTATGATACGCTACCGCAAACCAGTGAGCCACGGGTCTCGTTACGAAAGGTCTTACGCGTAAGCAGGAGCAACCTTTATATGCAACGGATGAGACATTGTTGTAGCACGTTGCGGCTGAGATTAACATCCTTATATTGGTACTTCTTTCTTTCGACTAGGAACTTACATCAATATCGGGCAATGGCTCATTTATTGGCCGGATGTGGCATACTTATAGCAGAAGCTGCAAGAACGTGTACGACTGCGGCGTGCTTTCTGGTATAGTGATTGGCGACGCGATATGCGGTTGCTGTTCGCCATCGGTCGAATTTATTATAAAAAATAAAACGATAAGAAAAGATCCGATTCCACGGTCGTTCGCATCACAGTGACACAGAAAGCAACATCGGTCAGTTGCAAGTGCTTACGGCCGTGTATTCAACGACCCGAGAAATGAAGTAAAAAATATTTAAGAAAGACACCAACCCGATTGACATTAAAGATCACGAATTTGTCGCATATGTGATTTCACGTAGTGGTCACACAGTTAAGCATTCGCACTGCGGAGAGTTAAGCCTCGTTTTGCAACAACACGGCGTTATACTTACAGTGGTCTGAGGGGCACGAATTTGACACTGCAAGCTACAAACACCGATGTTGTTGTTTTTTTCGTCTAATCTCGAACTCCACTAAAACGTGCACCAGCCAGGTCGGAGGCCAATACATGGTGTTGCACGTAACTTGAGCCACACATTAATCATATGCAAATGTAGCTGAACCGAACCAAGGTAATAGTTCGATCCATTCCGAAATAGTACATTCCTAATACATTCCTAAATAGTACGATACATTCGACACATTCCGTACTTACCACACATTGGCGTTGCAGTCCAGACCTATAAGACTACGGCCTCTCATCACATGTACAACTTTCGTATTCTGGACTCGTTCTATTTTTCCGCTAGCTCCTTTCACGATTTCCTTACACACACAGCATCAGTAAAGCCCGCACTAAGTAACACGTGCACGCAAAAGACGGACTTGTGGGTTACGCCGCGTTTCTGAACGAACTACAAGTTACAAACCCTTGAACATTTATTTACCTAGTATCTTAAACAGCTACTGCAAGCATACCACGGGCTTTACTTTGAAACAGCTTAAAGAATATTTCCGAAATATTTCTGAAAGTTGAACTGTTAAATATCATGATGCAATGCAGATTTCATGAGTGGTCTTATTTTCCATCTCGACTAAAGTTCTAGCCTATATTATTCTTGGAAATGGCTATGTTCTAAACTTTTACTGTTAGTATATGTGTGTATATATATATATATGTGTATATGTATAAGTCGGTATAGATGTGTGTGTTAGTATATATGTGGGTATATGTCGAAGAATATGTGCATGTCACCTGCATGTGTTCATTAATGGCTATGTTTTTTCATCAATCAATTTCATCTCTAAAATATCGCCGCTGCTAAATGTTTCCAGGTTGCCTGGGCCCAGTAAACTGTCAAAAAATAGATTTGTGCCCAGGTATACCTACCAGAAATGTCTATTTTTTTCTGCAAAATAAAACTGAAATGAAATGCTATTTTGCGTCTATGGTACATACTCGGATGATTGTTTACATCACGCCAACTTACACCATTCTACATAATTATTTAATCAACTTCTCGAACATTATAGCTAGAGGAAAAGTGCCCATGAGAAAATTGTAGAGCTACATAAAAAACTCCCCATGCAGCTTTCTGTCGGTAGCACGCGCTACATAAGTGTTTTTCCGATTGTGAAAGAGTCTCGCGAATACACGCGAGATTCTTTCGAGCGATGCCCTTGTCGCAAAGCTACTGCTGCGGGCAAAAAAAGTGTTGATTTGATGTGCGATCGCTCCCGTAGTGTCGCCTTGACCCTGCAGTGCGCTTCAACAATGCAGTTCTGCTTCTTCACGTCCTGCGTTAGTGCCCACTTGACATACTTCCGTGGTGCGTATTTTTGAGAAATAGTTTCTCCAGTTTTCCCGGAACCCTTCTCGTGTTGCAGCGGCCGCGTTCCCGTGCCTTCTCACGCCTCATTTTGCCTATCCCCTCCCACCCTTCCACCCCATAGCACGGGAGCGTCCTATTCTCCCCCTCCTCTGTAAAGTTCTATCTTTGTCCCTTTTGACTCGCACTTTAGAAATAAGGTAAGCGCTGCAGTTTCTGGAATGATTGCAGAGGGGTCACGGATAATGACAGCTGTAAGGAGATAGATTTGTTGACGACTAGGGAGTTCCAGAAGCCATTGTGCAAATTCGTCGCGGTGAGGTCCAAAGTATTTTCACGCATCGTTTTTTGTGTCTGCCTCGGTCTGTCATGTATGCAATGCTCTGAGCCATAATCCGACGTGGTGGGCCAGACAGCACCAGTGAGCAAGTTGAAAGACGAGGCAAAGAAAACTACCTTTTGAATGAAGTTCTAAAGTATTCTAGACCCTTCTTGGGTGCTGGCGCGAACACACACCGGAAACAAGGAAGGAGACGGGACAGGCGCTCTGTCCCCTCTCCTTCCTTTTTAGAGCGCAGCTCTTTGGCGTCCGTTCCTGGGTTTCGCGTCGTCGTCGGCGTTGTCGTCGGCCTCGTAACCAGCTCCGCCCCCCTTTCATCCCCCCAGCGCTAGCAGCGACCGACTGATACCGCTGGATGCCGCTGACGCCGCTAGAGAGTCAAGATAACGTGACTGCATAGAACACCGTCGCCGCCATGCGGAAAGAGGAGGAAAGGGTCCCCCCCCCCCTGTTCTTGTGTGGCGGATAGGGTGCTCTTCAGTTGCCGACGCGCCGGTTATTTCACGTAGGCCCCGGCACGTCGACGAATACGTGACCACCTTCCCACGGCTAGACCTGGTTCTTAGCGCTGCGGAAGCGAGGGTATCATATTGTTTGTGTCGGCATTGGCGGCGTTGTCCCTGAAACCAACTCCGCAGCTGGGGTTGACTCACTATCGGCGTCAGCGGCATCAGTCAGTCGCTGCTATCTCTTCCCTCCTCCCTTTATCGTGTTGTCCGCTTGCTGCGCGCGCTTCTGCCCCCATCGTTTGCCGCTGGGTGTACACGCCGCCCCCCTCCCCCCTCTTCCTGCGAGTCTCCGGTTGTCAAAGCGCCGGCTCGAACTTAATTCCTTTCTTCGCTCCTCCTCCAATGCAACCCCTATGCGGTGGCAATCAGAGAGCCAGATCGGTGGCGGCGGATCTGTATATGTGCACCGCCCGAGCCGAAATTGCCGCTGCCGTTCGCCCTGTGCGGTGGCAATCAGAGAGCCAGATCGGTGGCGGCGGATCTGTATATGTGCACCGCCCGAGCCGAAATTGCCGCTGCCGTTCGCCACTGCGAAATTATCTGCCAGTTCTTTCTGAGCCATGAGCGAGACGACCGATGGAAGTCCTCCGTCTGCTGCTGCTGCTGCTGCTGCTGCTGCTGCTGCTGCTGCTAAACGAGCTGCCAGAGCAGAGGCCCAGCGCCGTCGCCGTCAGAATCCAGAGGTGCGTGCCGCCGAAGCAGAAGCTTACCGTCGCCGCCGTCGAGATGATCCAGGAGTACGCGTCGCCGAAGCAGAGGCTAAGCGCCGCCGCCGAGAAGACCCTGCCGTTCGCGCCGCCGAAGCGGAGGCTCATCGCCGCCGTCGAGAGCAACCAGCAGTAAGCGAGGCTGAAGCAGAAGCTCATCGCCGCCGCCGAGAAGACCCTGCAGTTCGCGCCGCCGAAGCGGAGGCTCATCGCCGCCGTCGAGAGCAACCAGCAGTAAGCGAGGCTGAAGCAGAAGCTCATCGCCGCCGCCGAGAAGACCCTGCCGTTCGCACCGCCGAAGCGGAGGCTCATCGCCGCGGTCGAGAGCAACCAGCAGTAAGCGAGGCTGAAGCAGAAGCTCATCGCCGTCGCAGAGAAGACTCTACCGTTCGCGCGGCCGAGGCCGAGGCCAAACGCAAACAAAGGCTCGCAAACAGTCAGGGTGCAACAAATGCTTTCCGGCGACAGTTTACAGACAATCCGTTTGGAAGTGTGTGTTCAGTGTGTGATCGGCTCTGGTTCCAAAATGACGTGAAACCGCTTCCGGATACGTGCCGTGAGAATCTCCGGTGTGCGTTTCCCAACTCGGACTTGTGTCAATTCAGACTGTGTTCTTCATGCATGCAATCTGTGCGGAAAGGTGACATTCCTCATTTTTCGACAACAAACGGTTACAAATATCCCTCGAGGCCAGCGCACCTTCCACAACTTAATGCGTCGTGCACTTCCTGCAACTCGCATTAACCGTCCATCGATCCACACCGATGTTAGTAGTGGGGGACTTTAATGTTGACATAAAGACAAACAGCAATTTCCTAACACTTATGCGGGAGAACATCCCGTTCCTCTCGCTCGTAACGCGTCCCACGGCTGTGACAACCTCGCGAGGCACTTGTATAGATCTCGTCTTTGAGAATCAAGCATTGGTGTACCAAGTCGAACATATATCAGTCTATTTCTCCGACCACAAAGCTTCCTTCGTGACTGTCAAGAACTGTTAGTGGAGTCTTTGTTAAAGGAATACGTGTGAAAAATAAAAAATAAATTCTGTGATACATAGCGCATACATGTGTTGCTCGATTTCTTTGCCTCAATCTATCGAAAAGGTGAAACAGCTTATTTGCTGCGCTCAAATTTCGCATTAGGAAGTAACGTAATCGTCGGTAATTTTTTTCTTCTGTGTCTTCGTGCTTAGTACCCAAGAAGAATTTTGACCAACGCGCCCAACTAGACGACCTTTTATTCTAGATGTTTCTAAGCAATAAATCGCTTCGTGGCACCCTCAATGTCAATCATGAATGTGTCGGCACAGCAGCTCTGCCATGACCTGTTGCCATCAGCAACACAGGCAAGACATGGGTGCCACAGACGATTTTGTTATCGGCTGTTACTCGTTGAAGCGCCCTCGGTTATTTTCCGCCACAATGGAAATAATTTCTTTATCACTCTCATCCTGTTTCCTCCCTTGTCCGTATTTATTTTGCGCGGTCTTTTCTGCATGGCTTCTTGCCAACGAGCTTGCATTCGTAGCCTTTAAAAGAACAAAGAACTTCCTCCTGCTAACGATTATTTATTTAGCAGACATTCAGTATGTACCGCAGGCTGGAACGAAATGCAAAGTTAGACACAAAAGCCCATTTCCTGCGCATAAGCATTTTTTTTTTATCTTCATGGCTTTCTTCTGCGCCGCTGACCTAAAGATGCAGCGTTTGCTATGCTGCCGCGGCGTCTCAATGGTAAAAATAATTCTTTGAGCTCGATTCAGATCGGATGGTGTAGGTGCCCTCCAACACAAAGAACTTGTGGC